>NC_060152.1:32938346-32945840 GCF_021292245.1 Micropterus dolomieu | reverse complement strand
ACTGATGTTGTTGTTCAGGAACTACAGAACAGTTGGACTGTCTGGATCCAAACTTCACGCTTCAGCTGGACCTGCAGCTGTTTAAAGGCTCAGTTCAAACTGCAGAAGAAACATTTCCTCACTTTTGTTTTTGTGTTCACACAAACCTGTCTGAGGTTTCTGCCGCCACCTGATTTTAACGGAGGGCAGAGCAGCGGCCAGGATTTTAAATTCCTCCAGCAGAGCCCCACTTACTGGAGAACATTTTAACAGCCAGCTGTTTTTATTAAAGGGAAAACTAAGATGAGAGAATCCTTCGTTTACATTCAGGTGTTGCAGCAGCACACGGACACGACAGCGGATAAACAGAAGAGTCAAATAAGTTGCTGCCTTCAGCAAAGACATTTAAAAAGGTGGTGGACGTTTTGTTTGCAGACTGACTCCACGTGTGCCGTTTTCCATCCGCCTGCTTATCATTTTTCTTCCCCCCCATTTTAAATCTTTTAGTAACCACATACACACGTCAGCGCAGGTTATTTCCCAGATGGGTCAAAAGCTGCCAGTACTGTGTACTTTCTCAGTTAATTTAGTCTATAAAACATTTTGACTGTGATCCTACAGTAATAAGCCCCAAATCATCAGGCCTTCTGCACAAAACGCCTCTTCATCCTGTTCCTACATCATTTCATAACAAGGTCGATCATTTGGCAACTATTGATCATCAGTTAATCATTTTAAGTCACATGGAAGACAAGAATTCACTCCAGCTTCTTAAATGCAGCCTGGATTGCAGCAGGAGTGCATAGTTGAAGCCCAGAATATAAAGCGGAGGAGGCTGATGATGATTACGGGCAGCTGCCAACTTCACCTGATCTATTCCTGCAATTAAGCACAGACAGAAGAGCGAGAGGCTCGGGGCCACGCTGAGGAGGCAGGGACATTCATTTTCAGTATCTGTTTCTGCACAGAGGCCTGTTCACGTAGCGCTCCATCACTTACACTGAAACTCATTTGGGAAGTTATAAACCTGTTTTCATGACAGACTTGAAAACTTAACGATATCCGTCCGATAAGGAATTTTCAAACCTGCATTGTGCCGTTCAGTTGAGTCGGACTCGTTTCTCTCATGAAGACCAAAACACCGAGACACCTGGATGCAAAGTGAAATTTAAAAAAGGTAGCGTGATTACAAACGCAGCGGTGTGAATATAAGTAGTATAAAATGTTTTAACTGCTTTTGGCCAGTAAAAGATTACAGCCTCTACTGTCAAGTATTAAAGACACTGGGAAATATTTAAATCCAAGAAGCTGGAATTTCGACTTGTCTTAAATATGACTTTAATGAATAATTAATTAATTGGAGGCCAGCATGGTCCATCAGAGCTCTGCAGACACTCAGAGCACCACGGTGTGTTCAAGTAAAAAGAACCTCAACTTCATTAAAGAAATATAAGGACACTATTTATTATAAAGAGGCAAAATGCTCACAGCAGACGGAGGCTCCACATGGTGGAGAAACCATGATCACAAATCAGGGTAGAAAACTAGCTGCTGGGAGAACACAAGCCGATTCTCTGGTCTCCGCCGTGAAACCAGCGCAGAAGAGGACACGGCGAGGTGACGTCATTAAAAGAGTCAAAGCTCAAACGTGACGTCAGACGGTTCGTTAGTTTCAGGTGTTCGTGTGAGGAAGGCTGCAGCCTCCTCATCGCTCCACACCGCTGATGCTTTCTGCACTTTAAGGGCGGGTTCACAACTAAAGGTCCGCTTTCTGAATCAAACCAGTGTGAGGATCGTTTCGCTTCTCCAGCTGAGTTCACAAAGGCTTCAGAAAGAGGAAGTGTTTGATTTTTGGTCATAAATTCTGCGGGTTAAACTCCAGATACTCACATACTGACAGTTTAACTTTTACGCAGCGACACTCAACAGTTCAGTGGAATTATCCTCCTTTTCCTGGCTGAATATTTTGAACACCTCAGTTCTTCTGCAGCTTCTCTAGAAACTTAAACGTTCTCTTCAGCCCAGGAGGCGTCTCACTTCGTCCTGAGTCCACGAGTGTGTCTCAGTCCTTCTGTTAGTACGTACATGCAGTACACTGTGATACTATTTACTTGTGTAGTGTGAATTTCAACAGACTAGAGTTGTTTCAAATCAAACTAATAGCTTTTTTTTTATGGGGAATTGTAACCTGGCTAATAATCACCATAATACCTGTTTGTTTGCTGACTTGGTTTCCATTCAATTTGATGATTAATAAATGAACATTTTACTGCCATTTTCACAAGTTTAAACATGCGTTGGTGGTCACTTCCCTTCTGCTACGTAGCCAAGAGGGTGAGAAGTGTCCAGTTGTCAGTATGAACGCACTTATGCTCTCAAAATAACACGTGAGTACAGAAGGGTGTGAACTGAGACACAGGTTTGTTCACTTGGTCCGAGACCACGTCTTCGAGGCAGATCAGAGAGCGACTGTTCACTGTCAACACCAGAGTTCCAATCCGGCAGGTAAGTCGCTGATTGGACAGCTTTGGTCATCAGACTCCTGTGACTGACAGAAGTTTGTGCCGCACTTTTCCCCAGACAGTTTCTGATGTGTGTCGCAAAGAGCTCACGACACATTAAGCATTATTGGTAATGTTAGACTGCAAATCGACCTTGTTATGAAATGATGTAGGAACAGGATGAAGAGGCGTTTTGTGCAGAAGGCCTGATGATTTGGGGCTTATTACTGTAGGATCACAGTCAAAATGTTTTATAGACTAAATTAACTGAGAAAGTACACAGTACTGGCAGCTTTTGACCCATCTGGGAAATAACCTGCGCTGACGTGTGTATGTGGTTACTAAAAGATTTAAAATGGGGGGGAAGAAAAATGATAAGCAGGCGGATGGAAAACGGCACACGTGGAGTCAGTCTGCAAACAAAACGTCCACCACCTTTTTAAATGTCTTTGCTGAAGGCAGCAACTTATTTGACTCTTCTGTTTATCCGCTGTCGTGTCCGTGTGCTGCTGCAACACCTGAATGTAAACGAAGGATTCTCTCATCTTAGTTTTCCCTTTAATAAAAACAGCTGGCTGTTAAAATGTTCTCCAGTAAGTGGGGCTCTGCTGGAGGAATTTAAAATCCTGGCCGCTGCTCTGCCCTCCGTTAAAATCAGGTGGCGGCAGAAACCTCAGACAGGTTTGTGTGAACACAAAAACAAAAGTGAGGAAATGTTTCTTCTGCAGTTTGAACTGAGCCTTTAAACAGCTGCAGGTCCAGCTGAAGCGTGAAGTTTGGATCCAGACAGTCCAACTGTTCTGTAGTTCCTGAACAACAACATCAGTTTGTTACAGGAAGTCGCTGCAGGATAATGATGCAGTCGGATCACCTTCCCTCTGTGGCAGCGACTCTGACGGCCTCAGCAGACAGAAGGAAGTGCTCAGCAGCATCAGTCCTGTCACTCATGGAAACAGCTTTGAAAAATGGTGGCGAGCATCTTGATGGCAGTTGTTTTAATCTCTTTCCAATTTCATGGGAGCAGATCGCTTCAGTCAGACTGTGTGGCGACGCTGACGCAACCTCAGAGCAACATGCACACAGCAGATGAGCTGAGAGATGAAACCCACGAGCCAGAGCCCAGGGTTTTTAATTCACTCTACGACAGACAGTCCACAGGGTTAACGACAGCGCAGGAGGGAGTACTCCGGTCCTTTACTGCAGGAAGAGGAGAGTTTTACTGCTCTACAGTCAGGGTGCCGACTACAGCTCAGCTCCCCTTAATAAGACATCAGCTCCCCTAAAAGCATGATGTGTGATATTTTAGGGGGGGGGGGTCTCTAAAATATTGACAGCATGCTTTGACATTAATTTCTCTGTCATCATGGATCTATGTGTAAAATCAGGAGCGTCAGACTTCATCCAGCTACAGCGAATGATCTCCGGTCGCTCCGATCTGTCCCTGTACTCCCTCTCCGGTGGGTCGCTATCCGACAGACGTGCTGTGAACGGTTTCTGATCGTTCCCTCTGGAAGGATGAATATTACGTATGATCCATGTAGGCCGACTACTGCAGCTGGGGGCTCCCCGCAGCGCCACGCAGCTGTTGTGTGAAGTGTAATTATAACAAAATGGCTACATAATGTAGGCGTGTCGGAGTAGCCGCTTGGCGAGCGTTATGGAGGCGCATTTAGCTTTCATCCCTGTGATGTCACAGGGATGAACTACAAACGAGCTGTTTTCAGTTCAGAGCAGAGTTTTCTGTGGGAGATGGGAACTCCCTTTGGGCTTTTTCACTTTGCAAACGTGTTACTCAATAAAAGGAGAGGGAAAAAGCCAATAAGCAGAATATGAACTCTTTAAAGCACAAAGTACTGATTGCACAGAATGTTCCACAGAATATATATGCATTACTGGATTAATTACTGATGCAAAGAACCTCAACAGTACTTGGATAGTTTGACAGTCAGATTTAACATTTCGACGCAGGTCAGTAATAAAAGCAGATGTAGAGCTGCAGCTGACAGACGGCACACCTCCAGGTAACAGACTCCTTTCAATTCAGCTGATTGTAGAAAGACGACCAATAACAGCCTGATAAGTTTGTTGAGCTGCTCCAGACTTCTTTTACCTGCAGTTTTAAACCAGTAACTACAGCTGTCACATACACCAGAACATATTAGCGTCCAAACTGGTTAATAGTACCTGCCAATCAGAACTGCAAATTTACATTTCCAGATATTCTAACCATCACTCTTCGGTGAGCCGTCTCCTTGGCGGCGGTCTGAGAGCATTTAGTGCGTAGTTATTAATGATATGAGTGTCAGTTCAGACGTCTCCCACACTCTGCTGCTAACAAGCTAACAGCATCTCGTGCTGCATAATGAGCGGTGGACCAGGTCATACTTTCAACATGTCAGATAACAGAGGACTTTGAACAGCAGAAGAAAAACAAACTCTGCTTTTATTGTTAGGAGTGTGACATTTCTTTTTAGGAGGCTAAATACATCAGTATCACAATTTACTGTGATATTCTGTGTTTTATTAAAGTAGCCACAGAAACGTTAGAGTATAAAGTGGTCATTTTAAAAACAGAACTTCATAAAACATGCAGTGGTGTAACTAATGAATTAATAGTCATTAATCTCTTTGTGATGTTTGATCTCTCACTGACTCTGAACAAACTGTATTTCTCACCGGTGACCTGACAGCGCGGGTACAAGGGGTTAAAAAGGTGCGTTTAAACCAGCAATTAAAAAGCTCCTCGACATTCATAAATAGAAATGAAGAGGTGTCAGCTGAGAGTTGGTGAAGGCGACTCCCTGCAGCTAACCTTTATTTAAAGGGAGCCGGCGACGCAGCGCTGCTGAAACTAAAAGAATTAAGTGTCGTTTCAGTCCCACAGCACTCAGGAAGGAAAGCTGATTTATGAAGGGTGAAAATGATGAAATATGCATGCAGCTGAAAGAAACTCTGACCTTGTGAGGGTGGTGAAACGTTTGGGGCAAAAACTGTCTGAGAGAGTTCAGAGGACGGACGTGATGAGAAAGTATCTGCTCAGACGTCTGTTTTATTGTCTTCTGGTTCTTATGGACTCTAGTTCTAATTCCTGCACCACAGATCTTGTCAGTGACCTTCATACTCTTCATCCTCTTCCTCCTCTTCCCCTTCATGTCTCTAAAGTGAAAGGAGTCTCTGTCCTAGAGGGGCGTCTCTGGGACTCGTCTCATTTATAGCCATGATTGGTTTCCCTTCAGTATAAAAGGTGAACGTCGGCTCACCTGTGTTTAGTACCTGAGGCGTTGCTACTGTTGGCGTTAGCTGGATCTGGGAGAGCGCGTCACGTTGAACACGGTGAAGCGTTCCTTCAGATTCACGCCGTGTTGAAGGAAACACTTCGTCACGTTGGAGCTGCTTCCTCCCTCGCACCAAACCTCCTTGTTTGTTAGTGAAGCTGAGCCAAACTTTGGAGCGTTTGCTGCGGTCCACCACGGTCCAGGACCGGAACCAGAAGGACTCTTCTTCATGCTTTGTTGACATAACACATGAGGTGACGTTAGGTCAGCGTGGCAGATCAGAGACACTTTGTTGGACTTTAAGTCCAGTCAGGAGTTGAGATATGCAGGAAGTTAGGAACCGAGGAGCAGAATCCAAACGCAGGGTCTTAAAAATATGGAACCAGTTCTCGATATCTAACCCATCTGAAACCATCCGCTCCTGTTTCAGATTCTCTTTTAACGTGTTTAACATTTTACATGTGGAAACACGGTCCCTCCTGCCTTCTCCATCCCTCAAATGTTTTCTTTCATGCTAATTCTCCAGGTTTAGTTTTTGGGAGAGCTTTTACATTCATGATGTCTCAGCGTACGTATGTGCAGTAGGTCTTCATGGGAAATGTCTCTGTGGTGGAAGAAGCAGTCTTCAGATCCTTTACTGAAGTAGAAGTACTATATTAAGACCTTCAGCCGCTGCAGGAAGCTTGCACAAGTTAATTGGACAGTGAGGGAAAGTTAACACAACATTTAAACTTTAGAGACTCTCAGTAACCTGGAGGCTTTCAGCAGATCCTGAAGATAATGAGGTGAGTCTGATGGAGCGGCTCAGAAACATTAAAAAGCCGTCTCATCAGGTTTAACAGCGAGGGAGAAGTTTGGGTTTATGTCAGAGTCAAAAAGCCTCAAAACACTTTACAAAAGTACACGAGGAAGAAATAAACTGAGCAAAACAAAACCCATTAACTGCAAAACAAAATGTTTCAGTCATTTGTCAACAGTAAAAATATTGGAAATTGTTTCCAGCACAACAAACTTTCCACTGTAGACAGACACTTTATTTGTACAGCACTTTTCAAAAACCAAGTAACAAAGTGCTTTAACAATACAAGATAAAAGCAAGAAAATACAAGATAAATATAAAATTAGTAAAATACAATAAAATAAGAGGGATAAAATAAAGTCAAATAAGATCGGGAAAGGCTCTGCTATAAAAGTATGTTTTAAGTAAGAGTAATGTGGTCATATTTCTTTGTTCTGGTTAAAAGCCTGGCAGCTGAGTTCTGGACAGTCTGGAGTCCATCAATAGATTTTTGGGTTAAACAGGTGAAAAGGCTGTTGCAATAATCCAGGCGTGATGAGATGAAGGCGTGTAAAATGGTCTCGGTGTCCTTAAAAGTTAACATAGATCGAATTTTAGCTATATTTCTAAGTTGATAAAAACATGATTGAACAAGCTTTGTGGTGTGCTGCTCGAAATTTAAATTACTATCAAACCAAACACCAAGGTTCTTTGCCACAGGCTTAATGTGATTTACTAGGGAACCAGCAGATGGCAGTATTTGATTTGCCATCTGCTGGGACCCGATGACCAGGATTTCTGTTTTGTCTGAGTTCAGCTGGAGGAAATTATTTGACATCCATTTTTTAACTTCACAAAGGCAGTTGTTAAGTGAACTCAGCATTCGAGGGTCTGTGGATCTGACGGGCAAGTATATTTGTGTGTCATCAGCATAAATATGAAAAGAAATGCCATGTTTATG
>NC_060152.1:32929752-32938246 GCF_021292245.1 Micropterus dolomieu | reverse complement strand
AATGTTCATAAAATATATACTTGGAATCATTTATCACCGCTGATGAACCTCACAAAGGATATTAGAGCGTTTAAAAGCATTATCTGGAGGTGCATGCAAAACTCTGCAGAACACCGGATATTCCCATAACGTTCGGAGACACGGCTGTTAGCAGTTTGCCCGCTTCAAACACATTTCTGAGGACCTCTCTCGGTTTTTCTTAGATCAGTGGCCATCAGGTTCATGCGGCTGGTTTTGTTTCTGGTTTGGAACCCAGACGTCTTGTTTATTACAGCCATGTGTAACTACAACTACTGACGTAACGACGCTCGCCGCAGCCTGGTTTATTCGCTCCAAATCAGCTGATAGAAACGCACATATTTCTTGTGACATTTCAAAAGTACGCTTAGAATTCGCATGACAATTAGATGGAAACATGGCTAGTGATATCAGTGAGGTGAGGTGTCTACGCAGAGCCCAAAGATACTAAAGGACAGTTCCCACCCAGCCACAGCCTGCTCACCCTGCTGCCTTCTGGGAAGAGATACAGAGGTATCTGCTGCCACACCCCACCAGCTTTTCCCCCCAGGCTATCAGACTCTTAAACTCTAATTCATCCTCAGTACTGCTCCACTGATGATAGATTATTTCTGTTTACTATTTTATTATAATTCTGTATTAATGTATATTGTCTGCTACATAGCAGAAGGGAGTTTCACTCTATAACCTGTTATATTGTGACAAAATAAATCTACCTTGTTTTACCTTCAGTTACCAGATGAAATTCACATATTTAATTTAGTTTTTTTCACTTGGAATAAGCACCTTGATTTATTTATTTTTTTTTAGTGGAAGGGCCAACCAAAAGTACAAGACATAACGACTCGTCCTCATAGAAGCTCCATTAACCACTTCTATTTCTTTTCCCTCCTTCTGTGAAGACTTTCAATGAAAACTTCAACTCTCAGCGAACAGAAGCCGACATCCTCAGTATTTTGTCCAAGGCGGAAGAGTTTGAACAGCTTAAGGTGAGAGGTCATCATGCATAAGCTTCAACAACAGCTGTCGGAGGTCCAGCCAGGCACTGACTGGATAGTCCAAATTATGTTTCAGAACTATAAACCTGCACTCACACACCGAGCAAACATATCATGGATTTAGTCTACATTACAGGTCTGACAGTATGTGGTTGGAATGTACTTATCTGCTAAATTATGATGAACATTTTAGTGTATCATGTTGGTGATGTGTGTTGGCAGGTTCGTGATGAGGAGATGGAGGAGCTGGAACAGTTGCTGTGTAACTACTGTGAGCTGCCGGCCGCGGGCGGCGTGGAGAACGGCTACGGCAAGATCAACATACTGCTTCAGACGTACATCAGCCGTGGAGAGGTGGACAGCTTCTCCCTCATCTCAGACCTGTCGTATGTGGCACAGGTGAAGAAAAAGGAACCACACACACACTACAAGATAAGCAAACATACAAACAATATCACCAATATATCACAAAATCAAACCATCAAATGACACATTTGAGGGTTAAAATTCCTTCAAATGAATGAAGTTACAGCAGTTAGCAGTTTGAAATGAAGTCATCAGTAGATGTGTCCATTTTGAAGCTCCACAGGATGCTGTTGTAAGTCCAGCTAATAGACAAACTTGCCGCTTGTATTAATTACAGTTTTATTTTAATTTTGGACTGATGAACATAAACATACTTCAGATTTGGCTGTTAAACAGAAATGCCCTGCACAATTTCCCAAAGCCCATGTTGATATATTCCAGCAGTCAGACACTTAAAAAGTGTGGCGCAGAAGAGTGGGAACAAGGTTTAAACAGGATCCCTTTTCAGTGTCTTTCCTCCTCAAACCAGACCTCTCGGCCTCACCCAGCCGAGCGTACAGCCGGATTTCAATAATCCCTCTCCAGAGGGCATTCAGACCTCCCCAGACAATCAGATCACATTAACACCTGACCATCAGTGAGCAGTGCTGCCACCGTACCGCTCCTCCTGAACCGACATCAGCAATCCATCAGCGCACAACTATGACCAACCTGGACTACTGAACCCAGCCAGACCTCCTCCTGATTACACACGATCCAGCATGATGTAGCATACAGCTGCTGCAAGTGACTTCTGCTCCAGTGCAAATGCGTTTCAGCTGTTTTATTTCAACTTTAATGTTTAGTGTTAAAACTGCTGCTGTATTGGGAAGGGGGAAATAATCTGTTTACAAATGCAGCAGTGATATGGGTCCTTCCAGGGCTGATTCAGCTTTTTATGTCTCCCTGCCAGAGATAGCTGCCTCGTTCCCATGAACATGAGACTTTAAAAATTTCTTCAAATGGCACAAACGTCCACTTGGACTCAACAATGAACTGATTAGAAATTGGTGGTCAAAGGTCACTGTGACCTTAAAATGAACTTGACAAACTTTTTTGGCCAAAATGCTTGAATTGATGTGGTAATTTCAACAACATCTTAGGCCCCATCCACACTACTGTGTTTTCGAATTAAAACGGAGACATTTTGCTACGTTTGCGCCTCCCGTCCAGACTACGACAGCAAAAACGAAGACTTTGGGGAAGTTTGAAAACGCTGCCGACCCTGTTTTGCGTTTTGAAACTCTGGAGGTTGTTTAAGTGAAGATGAGTAAAAACGGAGGACTTTAGAAACGATGACGCAGCCACTCACGTTTTGCTCTCTGATTGGGTCTTATAAGTCATGCAAAGCAGAAACAGGATGCTGCTGACAGAGTTTTTGGCACGGTATTTTATTAACACATTCTGTACAGTGCAAATAACACTTATCTGCCTACACTTGTACTGTGCGTGTCACATACTTTTTGGCCGTTATTCTACACCACAGCTCAGAAACAGACAGGGAGGTTGTTAACTTCCACTATCCAAGTATTAACTACATTATATGAGTCTGGACACATGTAAACTGCAACTTGACAGAGACATACAACCGCGGGGTGGTAACTCTAGTCTTTTCCTTCTTTCTGCTGTTGTCACTTCTCACAGAATGCTGCTCGGATCATCAGGGCTTTGTTTGAGATTGCTCTGAGGAAGCGGTGGCCGGCCATGACCTACCGACTGCTCACCCTCTGCAAGGTGATTGACAAGCGGTTGTGGGGCTTTGCCCACCCTCTCCGCCAGTTCCCCAGCCTGAGCCACGTTGTACTGAACCGCTTGGAGGAGAAGAAGCTCACTGTGGACAAACTGAAGGAAATGAGGAAGGATGAGATCGGTAAAATTCTAAACTACACTACAATACAGGCATAAAGCACCCAAATGGCAGGTGTAAATATGCCCTGCATTCTCAAATAGTGGCCGGGGCCTTTATTTACCACAACTTCAGGAAGAACCAGATCTTTATTTGAAAAGTAACCAGGTTTTTAAGTATATTTTATCATCATATTTTTGTGTTTTCTGATAAGCTCCCATTTTATTTAGTTGGTAATGCAAACTCAGCACTTCCTCCATGTTTACCTGTTTCCAGGATAATGTAAATTTCATGTCTTGGTCACTACGCTGCTGCTGTGAGGCTCTCAATCCAGTCAGTTCTACTTTGCCTTTTTTTGTTTTTTTGTTAAGCTACCGTCAATTAATCCAGCACTTCTTGAACAGATGTTTCAGATTAAAAGCCTTTCAGGGGCTCGGATGGTATAATCCTTCTCTGGCCCTAGTTGGCTGTTAATGTGAAACAGCTGCAGGAAGTGTTGATTTTGATTGACGGTAGCAGAGTCCCTGACCAAAAGAACAGCAAAGTTGAAGCAATTGGGACAAATTAGTGAATGAAACTATATATTTGTTATAAAAAACAAGACAGGGCAGCAGAGTTGTGAGTTTAGCCTTGTAAATAATAAAATGTCTTTTATTTTGGAAAAGCATCAGATTTACTCGTAATTAGGACATAAAACACACGTTAATGCCAGGTGTGTTGTTTCCCAGGTCACATGCTGCACCATGTCAACATCGGGTTAACAGTCAAACAGTGCGTCCACCAGATCCCCTCCATCACAATGGAGGCCAGCATCCAGCCAATCACGCGCACCGTCCTACGTGTTCGTCTCATCATCACGCCTGACTTTCGCTGGAACGACCAGGTAAACATTGATGGCATACTGTAACACGGGACCACACTGCTGTTGTGTGCTTGAAACGGCAAGCGTAAAGTGAAAGAACATGTCATAGTCTTCAAGGTGTTTGCCTGATTTTATGTTGCAGTTTCAAGAGACGTTTTTCATTACCAGTTTTTACTACTACCTACAACTGCTAAGATATATCCCCTGATTTTTTTGCTAGCTCAGTCAAATTGAACAGAGCTTCCAGATAAGACGAGAAGTGCTTGGAAAAGTAGAAGTTTGGCACTACAACAAAAGTCATTCCCTGTCCTTGCTTAGGTTTTTCCCAAAGTTCAAAAAAATTTTGTTGTATAAAAGTGAATTAAGATAATTAAACCAACATACAAAACATAAATTATTGGTCCTTTAGCTGGTAGTTGTATGAGTGACACTTGACACTTGTATTAACAGTAAAGTATTTTTATGTACACAAGAAACCTGGTTTCTGTAATGGAGAGCGCCTGGTATACAGAAAACCAGGTTTCTTGTTGACTTTTTAGTGAGCATGTGCAGGACAAACACCTCAGACAGGGTAAGTATTGCTGTGGGAGAGGGTTGAAAGGTGAGATTATTACATCTAACAATGCACCCAGTCAAAGCCAGGCGAAAACTGTAAAGCCTCGAAAATACTCTGGAGCAGCTGCGGACCCCGCGGACTACTTCTGTTTATACTACTTTCTGGAGTCAGCTTGGCGGACACGTTCCACACGCAGTAGATCGGTTGTTGCCCTGGTAGCGCTAGTTGCGGACCTGGCATGGTCACAATAAACAGGAGGCACGCGGACGTCCACACGGACCCTACGGGTACCCTACGCGTTTGACATGCGGACCCTCGTGGACGCAGAAAGTATAATTCTTGCCTCAGTAGTACTGTAAAAGTAAGTTGCCTCTGTAAATCTTGTCCTTTCCACCACTGCGCGGTATTAGTGAAACTAGGGCGTCTCACTGCGCTGTCCGTCAGAAGGCTCGGACATACAGTAACATAAAAATCAAGAAGTAGTGTCTTGTAACAGTAATGCACTTAAAGAAAGTAAGCAGTACTTCCAAAATAAGGTCCAGAGGTAGGGGTCAAATCTACAGTAACCTGGAGTCCAATTCAAACAGATCACTCTGATTGTTCCAAAGACCACTTGGAGTCTCTGCAAGAAAGTCTAAATGAATCAAAAGGTCCATTGAAAACATCTCCATCCACTCCTGCAGTATAACCCAGTGCCTCAAACACAACATGGCTACAGTACAGTGTTTCCCACAGGATTTTAAGAGACTGTGGTGGGTGGAAAAAATGTTAATTGCATTAATTTGGGTCAAAATTAAGAGGCTATCTATGAAGAACTTTGCACTCTTGTAAACAATGCTGTGCTCTAATAAACTATTTGATCATAAGCCCATTGTAGAGCTATAAATGGTGATGAAACAGCAACAAGTCAACAAATGTAGCCTATGTAATGTTTTTCCAGCAACCCTAAATCAAAGAATAGAAAGTAGTTTTTTTAACTTTTAGTCTAACACATGAAATATGTTTTATACTTTCTGTGACTACCTTATTTTGAAAACCGGACGTTGTCACATGTGTATCCTCCTCGCGCTAAATTCATCCAGTCCGACCCAGTTTGATAAATAATGTTGTAACATGAAGACTTCACAGCCTCTCTTCAGGTCAGACTCTCATAGTGCAACACTTGTCTTGACAAACTGACAGGATAAAGTCTCTAACCTGCCTGTCAGTTCGCTCTGGGCCGTTTCACTTACCGTAAAGGCTTGAATACGTGTGAATTTATGACAGAAACAGACCGTTAACGTTACCGTAGTTACCTCAAAAGAAAAGTCGGAATGCCGAAGCGTCTGAGCGTGCGAGCTCACAGCAGCGCGTACAAAACACGTTAGAGGTCTGAAACGTTATTATGAGATGAGTAAAAATATTTTCGGTTCATTTTGAGACCATGGCGGAGCAAATTAGACTGTGGCGGGCCGCCATGGTCTCGTTAATTAACGGGAAATACTGCAGCAGATGACAGTAGATTACTTCACAGCACCCCCACATACACGCCACTACTTACTGACACAACCAGTGTAGCCCCATTTTCACGACGGACACAGGAAGAGCTGCTCCTCCCATGTTGTTTTTCTTGCAGCCATGGAGAACCAGAATGCCTCCAGGCCTTATCAGCATGTCCCACCTCAGTGCGCAGACACAGGGGATCATGGGAAGCTTAGTCCCGAGCTGGTCGTGGAATCTGAGCGGAAAAGGAAGCTCTTTGTAGCAGGGCTGAATATGAAGATGAATGTTTATGTCCGATTAGCGACGCATGCTCCGATCATGGGAGAGTGGTAATGGAAGACTGGCTGGCTTAGCCCTGATCTGGCTGCAGAGCCAGGACACATGTACCGACACATGAGCCGCCTCCCTGATGGCACCCGGGAAACAGACCACACTGACACATACATACTGGACAAACTGACACGACGTGCAAGCATTATTTAGTTTAGTTCTTTATTCCCAGATTAGCTGGCAGCGTTTCTGAAGGCTGATAGTTTGTTTATTGAATTGAAAGTTAAAAAAGAATAATGGAGTGCTTTTATACAGCACTTCACAACACATGCCAACATTCACCGTTTCACAAGGTGCATCCTGCTCACCGGGAGCGTTTAGGGGTCAGTGTCTTGCTCAAGGACACTTTGATACACCGGAGCGGGGGATCAAACCAGCTTGTTCTTTAGCTTGTTGAAATGAATGTCTGAGTGAAATGTGCCTTCCCTCAATGATTCAGGTCCACGGGTCAGTGGGGGAGCCATGGTGGTTATGGGTGGAGGATCCAATCAATGATCACATCTACCACTCGGAGTACTTGCTCCTGCAGAAGAAACAGGTTTGTTTTTTTTTTTATCAGGGACCCCAGTTGACACGAGGACAGTGTCACTCAAAGATTACATCATGATTGATGTGCGTGTTCCTCCCTCAAGGTGGTAACAGGAGAGCCTCAGAACATAGTGTTCACCATCCCCATCTTTGAGCCGTTGCCTTCCCAGTACTACATCAAGGCAGTGTCGGACCGCTGGCTTGGGGCCGAGGCCGTCTGCATCATTAACTTCCAGAACCTCATCTTACCTGAGAGACACCCCCCACACACAGGTAGACCCGCTCACACTAGAACACACGTTTATGACGTGACAGCAGGGATCTGCCTCATTGGACGAAGTCTGTTAGTGTGTCTCAGTACTAATATATACTAAATGTTTCCAACTGTTAGATTCCAGTTGCTGCAGCCAGACTGAGTACTGCTACTCTAGTCCAGTCAAGTACTCAGACCTTTCACTTAAATAAAAAGGAGCCGTGTCACAATGGAAAAATGCTCCATTACAAGTAAAAGCCCTGCATTTAAAATCCTACCTTATCAGCTAAATGCACTTAAAGTATCCAAATTAAAAGTATTCATTCTGTAGTAAAGTATCCTTGACTTGTATGATCAGGGCCAACAGGAAGTCAGACATTTGTAATTGAATATGCAGTTTTAGGGGCATTTACAGGCTCCGTACTTTCACAAACTCCTCCTAGAGAATTTATTAGATCAACTTCAAATGTTCGCTCTGCGTTCTGAACACCTGTCATCTTGGAAGACGTCTACATGCCAAAATTCAGTCATTGTCATAGTGCCACTTACTGGCAACAGGAAATTATACTTTATTATACAATTACAAACTACTCCTAGCAGGTTAACCACATCCACCTCAGATTTGTTCAGCAAAGTCATAAGACCATGCAGATGCAGTGAAGCTTGTGAGTTTTCTTTTATTTACTGGAACATAACGTATTATTAGTGGGTGTTCTCTAGCGCCACACGGTGGACGCAGCTCGGCATCCAAAACACGTGATAATTCAGAGCTACGCTGGCCGAACTCTGACAACCACGCAGCTACATTCGCGCAGCAGGGGCCAGATATTTCTGCTGACATTACTGAAGGTTATGACAGATTATTCAGTATCGACGTATATGTCTGCCTGTAAGGAACAAGAAATATCACAACTGAAATGCCAGACAAATGTCACAATCACTTAATTTGTCCCGCTCACAATTCATCTTAGTCGTACTTTTTATTTTATTATTTATTTTCTATCTAAACATGTAGTTCTTTTTTGTCTAAAACTTCTATATTTACTTCTAACTGCATCTCTGTTATTTGTAGTTTTGTTTCACTCCACTTTCAAGATATACTGCTGATACAAACCAAAGATTTCACATTAAAAGCTTTCTTCTCTAGAGAGCAGGACGCTTTTATTGTGAATCAGCTATAGGAATGCAATTTGTCACTAAGTTAGTGGAGCTTTTCTTTAATGAAAACAGCTCTACGCAACAAGATAAGGACAGCTATTGACGAGACAGACTGGAA
>NC_060152.1:32904557-32929652 GCF_021292245.1 Micropterus dolomieu | reverse complement strand
TTAGTGTGTCTCAGTACTAATATATACTAAATGTTTCCAACTGTTAGATTCCAGTTGCTGCAGCCAGACTGAGTACTGCTACTCTAGTCCAGTCAAGTACTCAGACCTTTCACTTAAATAAAAAGGAGCCGTGTCACAATGGAAAAATGCTCCATTACAAGTAAAAGCCCTGCATTTAAAATCCTACCTTATCAGCTAAATGCACTTAAAGTATCCAAATTAAAAGTATTCATTCTGTAGTAAAGTATCCTTGACTTGTATGATCAGGGCCAACAGGAAGTCAGACATTTGTAATTGAATATGCAGTTTTAGGGGCATTTACAGGCTCCGTACTTTCACAAACTCCTCCTAGTAAAATTTATTAGATCAACTTCAAATGTTCGCTCTGCGTTCTGAACACCTGTCATCTTGGAAGACGTCTACATGCCACATGTTATTGAACATAACGTATTATTAGTGGGTGTTCTCTAGCGCCACACGGTGGACGCAGCTCGGCATCCAAAACACGTGATAATTCAGAGCTACGCTGGCCGAACTCTGACAACCACGCAGCTACATTCGCGCAGCAGGGGCCAGATATTTCTGCTGACATTACTGAAGGTTATGACAGATTATTCAGTATCGACGTATAAGTCTGCCTGTAAGGAACAAGAAATATCACAACTGAAATGCCAGACAAATGTCACAATCACTTAATTTGTCCCGCTCACAATTCATCTTAGTCGTACTTTTTATTTTATTATTTATTTTCTATCTAAACATGTAGTTCTTTTTTGTCTAAAACTTCTATATTTACTTCTAACTGCATCTCTGTTATTTGTAGTTTTGTTTCACTCCACTTTCAAGATATACTGCTGATACAAACCAAAGATTTCACATTAAAAGCTTTCTTCTCTAGAGAGCAGGACGCTTTTATTGTGAATCAGCTATAGGAATGCAATTTGTCACTAAGTTAGTGGAGCTTTTCTTTAATGAAAACAGCTCTACGCAACAAGATAAGGACAGCTATTGACGAGACAGACTGGAACTTTACCCCAGCATCAGCAGAATAACCAGGTGATGTCTGTAATTTTTAAATATGCAATTTGTAATTTTCCTGACTGAAAACGAAATTCAGTTGTTTCCACAATATTATAGATGTTCAGTGTCAGAGATCGTTTTTCTAAAACTAACCTGAAAACCTTTGTGCGTTCTCACATGTAAGTTTTCCTCTTTGGCCTGCTAATTGTGGACAAAGACTGGTTACTATAGTAACATGTGCTGAACTGTCAATACAAACACGTGAACATTTTTTACTGTAGTATAAATTAGCTGTACAATATTGGACTAAACTAGCACAGGCTAGGCAGGTAGGCTTTCCATGCATCTTTTTATATATAGTGAAAGAAACCTTAGCTGAAATCTAATACTGGCAGAAGTGAAAGGATTCTTTGCCTAAACTTTAACTAGAACTTACAGTCAGCTCACTACCACAAAATGGCTGTTTGGAAGCTGCTCTGAGACATCAAAACCCCATGTAGACTAGAGAACAAAAGCATCTAATCCTCCCATACCCGCTCATTCACTCCTCCAGACTGTAAGAAAGGAACCAGCATATCATTTCTGACCGCATTTCCCCTCAGTAAGAGCAGACACAATTACGGCAGCTATCGGGGAAAACCCCCACAGCACAGAGGAGATCATATCACAGGGCATCTCCAGTCTTTCATTAATAACACAGCCTCTCCCCGGACCGTTTGAATTTAAATAGAGGCACATGAAGAGAGCAACATGGGATCGCATCAGAACATATAATGCCTTGGCAAGTCTAAGAGTAAACTATCTTCAAAGTACTCAAGCATCAGATATGTGGTTGAATATTGATTACAGTCCAGAGATTTTGAGACACTGACTGCACAGTAAATAGAAAAACTCTGTGTTCCATTTCTGCGGATGTTGAGAAAATAGAAGATAAAGTCAATGCACTAATCAGTGTTTTCATATGATCACTGGTTCATATGACTATGTGTAATGTGGGCAGCTTCTAGTAACAATTCCATAGAGAATTAGGCCTCATTCATTTCATGTTGGAGTAAGAGTAATTACCATTGTCTGCATCGTAGATGGCATTCATTTCAACTGGAAAACACTGATGTTTCTGAAAGCTCTGAGAAATCCGACTTGGCTCTTTTTAATGCGTCTGAAAAGCAAACAAACAAGGATACATCATGTCAGCCAAAGTCTGTCATTAAATACACCCACATTAAATTCTTAGTATAATATGTTGAATGCAGTGTTTTTAACCCTCACACGACCAGCTCTGCAGCCATTGTTCGATGTTGTCCTTTCACAATGACCCCTTGAAAATCTTTCTAATCACCACCACCTATCTCTTCGTAGCTTTATCACCCAACCTTGTCTTTTATCTCAGCAGGCAGCATTTTTTAGTGAAAACGCTCGACTAAACCTGACGTACGCTACCTCTTTTCTAGCTCCAAACAGCAGACAGACAAAGCCAAAGACTAGCTGGCGAACATATTGC
Organism: Micropterus dolomieu; assembly: GCF_021292245.1. Classification (NCBI taxonomy): domain Eukaryota; kingdom Metazoa; phylum Chordata; class Actinopteri; order Centrarchiformes; family Centrarchidae; genus Micropterus; species Micropterus dolomieu. The sequence continues at coordinate 32,927,131 of NC_060152.1, read as the reverse complement.
AGCTAAAGAGCCAGGTATTCTCCTCAGGAGCTGGAGGACCAGAACTAAAAGGTGTGATTGAATATCGGGCTTACAGTCACCAGCTGGACACAACTCCAAATAGATACTGACATAGCTCCGTGTCTGTCAGATGTTCACCACAGCCTCTTTATAGGATGATATTATGGCAGTATTGTTTTAAAGCTTGTTCTGCTTCCCGCAAGCGGCCAAAAAATGATGTCTTGCTTGCTGCTGATGCTTGATGCTGCTTCAGTTTTCAACCTGATGAAAGAGTGTTGTTTGTTTTGAACATGAAGAAGCTGAAGGCGGTTTAGTAGTTTGATGTTTTTTTGCTTAGATCTTCACTGACACGTGAACAACCGTGTGTCATTCTCATGCCTACACATTCAGCATTACAGTTTAATTGCAGGTCGTTAAAGTGATAAATGAATAATCATGCAGAGTATAGTGTTTTTTAGTAACTAATTACTTTAATCTCAGCTGCATTGCTGTGGTCAGTATTTTTTCTATACATAGTGTACAGCACAGTCCTCTGCCTTTGTTACTGCCAATAATGGTATTTTGTGGTTGTTTAAATACAGTGTCTCAAAAAAGTGAGTACACTCCTCACATTTCTGTAAATATCTGATTATATCTTTTCATGTGACAACGCTGAAGAAATGACACTTTGCTACAGTGTAGTAGTGAGTGTACAGCTGGTATAACAGTGTAAATTTTCTGTCCCCTCAAAATAACACATCACACAGCCGTTAATGTCTAAACCGCTGGCAACAAAAGGGAGGACACCTCTAAGTGAAAAGATCCCAGTTGAGCCCAATTAGCCATTTTCTCTCCCCGGTGTCATGTGAGTCGTTAGTGTTTCGAGGTCTCTGGTGGTGGTGGTGGTGGGAGTGTCCTGGTCTGGGGCTGCATGAGTGCTGCCGGCACTGGGGAGCTACAGTTCACTGGAGAACCATGAATGCCAACATGTACTGTGACGTACTGAAGCAGAGCAGGATCCCCTCCCTTCGGACCGCAGGGCAGTATTCCAACATGATAACGACCCCAAACACACCTCCAAGACGACCGCTGCCTCGCTATTGAAGCTGAGGGTAAAGGTGACGGACTGGCCAAGCGTGTCTCCAGACCTGAACCCTACTGAGCATCTGTGGGACGTCCTCAAACAGAAGGTGGAGGAGCGCAAGGTCTCTAACATCCACCAGCTCCGTGATGTCGTCATGGAGGAGTGGAAGAGGACTCCAACCTGTGAAGCTCTGCTGAACTCCATGTCCAAGAGGGTTAAAGCAGTGCTGGAAAATAATGGTGGCCACACAAAATATTGACACTTTGGGCCCAATTTGGACATTTTCACTTAGGGGTGTCCTCACTTTTGTTGCCAGCGGTTTAGACATTAATGGCTGTGTGATGTGTTATTTTGAGGGGACAGCAAATTTACACTGTTATACCAGCTGTACATACACAACTTCTTCAGTGATGTCACATGAAAAGATATAATCAGATATTTCCATTCAAAAAGTGAAACTTGTATAATGTATATGTTCACTCCACACAGACTGATATATTTCAAGTGTTCATTCCTTTTAATTTTGATGATTGTAACTGACAACTAATGAAAACCCCAAAATCAGTATCTCAGAAAATTAGAATATTGTGAAAAGGTTCAATATTGAAGAGACCTGGTGCCACACTCTAATCAGCTAATTAACTCAAAACACCTGCAAAGGCCTTTAAATGGTCTCTCAGTCTAGTTCTGTAGGCTACACAATCATGGGGAAAAGAATCCAGTTTCATCTTCTCCCATTTCTCTTTCCCCTCTCAGAGCTGCTGGACCTGCAGCCGCTGCCGGTGACAGCTCTGGGTAACAGGGAGTACGAGAGCCTGTACAAGTTCACCCACTTCAACCCCATCCAGACTCAGATCTTTCACACGCTGTATCACACCGACACTAACGTCCTGCTGGGGGCGCCAACAGGCTCTGGAAAAACCATTGCAGCGGAGATGGCCATGTTCCGGGTCTTTAACAAGTATCCGACCAATAAGGTTCGACTAGCCGGCTAGCTGTGTTCTGACTTGTTGTTACTGAGTGCTGTTTACATAAGAAACTATGAACTGCAGCAAACAAGACTGCAATCTGTTCAAATGTTTAGAAATTCATAAAATCTACAGTTTGGAAATGCCAATCATATCTTTGTTATGTTGTTGTTGTTTTGGAATATTGCTTTTTCAGATTTATTCCAAATAGATTAAAGAACACAGAACACCTAGATCATGAGCAATGTTACGCTGCAGTGAGGACAGTCTGTCAAACAGCGCTGTGGGCAATTAAAATAATTAACACCAAATCAGCGATCAGAACCGCAGACAGTGTGATCACTACATTCACATTGTGCTTTAATAAGGATCTAACTAGCAAACCAAAAGGTTGTGGTGAGGCTGTGATGATGTTTCACACGCTGTGTTCAGTAAAAACATGAATACGTATTAATTGTTTGTGTGGTATTAGTTTAAGCAGACTGTGTTTGGCCATTGTGACTTAGATGAAGATCAGTTCACATTTTATGATCAATTTATGCAGAAATACAGGTAATTCCACAGGGTTCACAATCTTTTTCCTGTGACTGTATGTAATGGGATCCCAAGTCGTTTGTTTAGAGTATTTATATTTGTTTATTTAACCAGTTATTTAATTCTCTGATGCCCCAGAACTGATAGTTAAAATATACATCTATCCTCGGGAAACGTAGCAGTGTTTCTTTTCATTAAATGACTTTTTTTATTTGTTGCTGTGTGATCAGGTGGTGTATATCGCTCCCCTGAAAGCCCTGGTCAGAGAGAGGGTTGAGGACTGGAAGGTCAGAATTGAGGAGAAGCTGGGAAAGAAGTAAGTGAAAACAGAGACACCACCCTGACCAAGTGGCAGAATGCATTTATGGATGAGTCTTTATGCTGCTAACAAAGTCCTGAGAATGTGCCCAAAAAAGCTTTGGCCAGTTATATTGTACAATATGATTAATGGAAGTTTAGGAATAATGACAGAAGTAAGCAGGTTAAAGTGTCTCCTTGTTCTTTCTGTGTGTAGAGTGGTGGAACTGACGGGCGACGTGACTCCAGACATGAGAGCTATAGCGCAGGCTGACCTCATCGTCACCACACCAGAGAAGTGGGATGGAGTGAGCAGAAGCTGGCAGAACCGAAGCTACGTTCAGAAAGTAGCCATTCTCATCATAGATGAGATCCACCTGCTGGGTAAGAGTCCACAACAAACCTGCAGGAGTCCGTATACATAGGTGACACTCTTTAGTGTCTTCTGTTTTTTAACTCTATTAAAGCTGATGGGCAGTAGTTTGTGCTAATAGTCTTAAATTTTGGTTCCAAAAATAGCTTTTTAGTCTGAACAAGACAGCAGCTGTGCGGCTTGGTGCACAACCTAAAACGCACACAAATGGACATGATGGAGCAAGAAAAGTGCAACTGTCCTCAGGAGAGCGAGCAGGGCAGTCTCAGTGGGAATAATGGGTGTAAATAGCGTCCAAAACAGCCCTACATAGGCTTGGTCAGATGAAAAAGTAACCACCTGATTAGCAGCTCACCATTGATCTAAAAGTGGAAGTTGTATATTGTTTAACTAAAATGTGAGTATTTCTATTTGATTTCCTTTAGAGTGAAGACTTTTTCCATAGTAGTTTTAATATGAAATAAACCGGAAAACTTCCCAAACAGCCGCCTACCTCCTTTACTGGTCTGGTGTGGGAACACATTTTGACAAATAAACGCAGGTCTCCATTAAACACCTGGTCTGGTTTTTATAGAAGTTCTTTGAATGTACAAAACCCCTTAAACCCAGAGGGGTCACCCTCTTTAGCTGCTTCTGAGCTGCTCAGATCGTTGATACAAATATTAATGTTTAAACTTATGATCAATATGTCAGTATGGACATGCTGCACATCGTTAGATCGGTTAGATTCTCCACAATTCAGTTCAGGTCATTTAACGGAAACAACAAACCCCAAAGTCTAATTCTCATAGATTTACCGCTGTAACCTGCATGGTACAGGAGATGAAAAGGAAAGTTTTATTATGAAATTCCTTTAGTCTGTAAGTGTCCACCGATCAAAAGAATCAAAACAGCTTTTCATAAAAATTTATCCAAGTTGTGAATCCTGTCCGCTCGCTCGCTGTCTGCTAACTTCTGCCACGCTTCTCTCATCCTGCACCATGTTGGTGGGTATGTTTGTATTCGTTACGTTGCTGCTTACAAAATAAAAGTGCAAAAGCCGTCCGTCGGAGCTAGATCAAATGAATGACGTGTATTTGATATTATTTGATCATTTTTATACCAGTAATATTCAGACTGTTTGAAATAAATAAACTGTTTTGTAGCAGCCTATTTCATTTTTGTGTGAAAGGAATTGAAGGCCTGTCCCAAATATAGGCAGCGTCAATTCAGTGATTTTAGCAAATGAAAGCCCGGGCTATTAATCAGAGTTTTACGGTATACAAAATGCGTAGCATACAAAATGTTCTGCATGTTACTGTCCATCAGAGGCTTATACAAAAATCCAAAAATAGTGTGGACTGTTTGTTACATAAACATTCTGATTGGACTGTACTATTGTGTGTGGTTCTAGGTGAGGACAGGGGTCCAGTGTTGGAAGTCATTGTGTCCAGGACCAACTTCATCTCCTCCCACACTTCCAAGAGTGTCCGTGTAGTCGGTCTGTCCACGGCCCTGGCCAACGCTCGAGACCTTGCTGACTGGCTGGGGATCGGACAGGTCAGACGTCCATCATGGCACCAAAACATTTTACTGGAAATATCAGAACATGGCTTGAAGATGCTTCGTCAGTGTATTCCTGTTACCTTCTGACCCCTTGTTCTTTGGTCAGATGGAGGGATCATCTTCATAAGCTCCCTTGTTTCAGGAGAAGTCTGATGGCGTTGTGTAGCGAGAACACCGCTGCAGAGAAGCCAGCCAGAAACCACAGGCTTTGTCTAGCTCTGTGTTCTTTACGGTTCATTTGTTGCCTGCCTCTTCATATGTGATTGAATGAATGTAATAATAGCAATTAAGATAGCAGATACTTTTGGCCTGGAGGTAATGTTGTAGTTTATCTCTGTAATTGTCTGCAGTCTGTCTGGACGCCATGCTTAAGCTGAAATGATCAGGAGTGACTGCGGCGATGTGGAAGGATCGGCTGGCCTGTCAGCTTGAAATGCATCAAAGCAGAATCTTTTTTTATTGTCCGTTCTTAACGTCAAATGCTAGTAATTGCTTTCTGGTTTCAAGGGCGCTCTTTCTCTTTGCTTTGACCAGTATCTCAAGGTTGAAGCTGTTTATTCGCTGTTTAATATCTGTAAATCTGACAATTTCAAGGCCAAAGTGTTTAAAAGATTTGCTCAAAGATTGGATCGTTTTCATCACGTTTTCTCTGATGAAACTGTTTTAATCAATCAATAGTCTCTAAAAAATTTGAGAAGACTACTTTTTTCCTTATGAATTAATGTTTTTTACTCAAGCTATGTAGGTCCTTTGCATTCTGTTCATCTAACAGATGGCTTAGCACTGATAAATGCTAATGTTTTCACTTATAGGGCAGAATTCCCCATTAAGCAACACTTGGGTTTATTTGAAGGTATCTTGGTAACCCTGTGTGGTTTAGATGTTATATTTTACTGGCCTTTGTATCATGACGGTGACCTCGTGACCTTTCCTGAAAATGTCTGCTGGACATCCTGGTCCGTTTACTTGACGATGAATGTAGATTACAGGATATAGTTACATCCAAAGCGTTTGACAAAGCTCAGGTTTTGTTAAATACTTACCATCAACACACAGACATATTCAACATATTAGTAATTCCTCCTTTAATTACAATGTTTTGGGCCGCTGTTACTCGTCAGTATATCTTGCAATTCTAGTGATGTTTGTTTGCATCATCACAGACACATTTTGGAAAATTGTAGGTTGACTTTTGCTCTGCTGCCAGCGCTGTGGAGAGACAGTGTTAACAAACCGGATTGGCTGTCTGCCACCCATAAATCTGACTGGCTGGCTGCTGTTGGTCCTGAGCTGCTAGATTTGTAGCTGCCCAATCCATTATCCAGGCTTTTAAGATGTCTGTAGACATGCAGCAGCCCTCAACACAATACACACCACATAATGCTGCCCACTCTTTACAACATCCTGTACCACACTGCTAATTCAGCTCCGTTCACACACACCGCACCATATCACCTTAGCGCACAATAAACGCAGCAGACACATCACAGGTTGAACACAGCAGAGTCCAGCAGTGGCCTGCTGCTCTGGCCGACAGTGACGGTGACAGACAGTTAACATTACAGCCAGATGGGGCTTCACGTTGCCAGCTGCTCACATTAAATCTCTTCTCCCTTTTCTTTCTCTTCCCTCCCCCTCCACTCTTCTCTGTGTAACAGGTGGGTTTGTTTAACTTCCGTCCGTCTGTTCGCCCTGTACCGCTGGAAGTTCACATCCATGGTTTCCCAGGACAACACTACTGCCCCCGCATGGCCAGCATGAACAAGCCTACCTTCCAAGGTCTAGCACCACATCCACATGTACACACAATTTACACATGCTTGATGCACATTTAAACACGTCAGCGGGAATAGTTACTGCTCCAACTTCACAGGGCTTTTTGAGAGCTCTTTAATGTTTTCTGTTATGGTAACATAATACCATCCTCACCTTTATTTAAGGGAAATAAAGGGCAGGATGGTTTCACATGTCCAGGTTTTAGATCATGAGCCAGCTTCATCTTTTGTTGACCAAAAATAAAAACAAATGGCTACAATTTTGAATACTAATGAATGGTTATACCTGCAGCTACAATATTAAAAATGAGATAAACAATTAATTTTCACAAAAGAAAATATATTGTTAATGTTTTCTTAGTTCACTAAAGAGCACTGAGTACATTTCAGACAAAAGCAAAAAAAAATGTAATTTAAAATATTTTTCTTTCACAACAAATTATGCAAAAACGCAACAGGCACATGCATCAAGTCAGTGGACTGTTTGACCCCAAACCATGTGATGTGTCTCAAGTGCAAATTTAAGTTTGGTCATTGTGCAGTCATGGCTGAAAATGTGGGCACCGCTGCATTTATTTTACATAATGCATTACTTCTCTTAGACTAAATTGTCCTAATTGCAAATGCTTTGGTATTCTCATGTTTATTTCTTTTGTTTGCATTGGAACAACATAATAAAGCAGATAAAGGCCCAATCTGAGACTTTCCACACAGAACTCCAAAAATGGACTGGACACAATTATTGGCACCTTTTTAAAATCTTCAGAAATAATTGTATTTTAAGCATGTGATGCTCCTTTAATTTGTAATTAAACTCACCTGTAGCAATTCACAGGTGCTGTCAACATACAAATCACACAGACTTAGACTCAGAAAATGAAATGAGGCCTTCAAAGAAAGAAAAGAACACGGCCCCCACAGTCAAACGTGCTGGAGGTTCACTGATGTTTTTGGGTTTGCTTTGCTGCTTCGGGCGCTGGATGTCTTGACCGTGTGCATGGCATTATGAAATCTGAAGGCTACCAAAGAATTCTGGGGCACAATTTAGGGCCCGGTGTCAGAAAGCTGGGTCTCCGTCAGAGGTCATGGGTCTTACAGCAGGACAGTGACTCAAAGCTGACTTTGAAAATCACGCAGAACTGTTGAAGACAAAGCACTGGAGAGTTCTGAAGTGGTCAGTAATGAGTCCAGATCTAAATCCCATAGAGCTCCTGAGGAGAGATCTCAAACAACAGAGAAGGAACCCATCAAATCTCAAAGACCTGGAGCAGTTGACAAAACAAGAGTAGGCCAAAATTCCCGTTTAGAGGTGTAAGAAACTCATTGATGGTTACTGGAGGCGATTGATTTCGGTTATTGTTTCCAATGGGTGTGCTACCAAATATTAAGTTAAAGGTGCCAATAAATGTGTCCAGTCCATTTTTGGAGTTCTGTGTGGAATGTCTCAGTTGGCTTTTTTTCTCTGTTTTGTTTTTTTGTGTTTCAATGCAAACAGAAGAAATAAACACGAGAATACCAAAGCGTTTGTAATTGAAACTATTTTCTAGGAGAAGTAGTGGATTATGTGAAGACAGACATGCAGGGGTGCCCATATTTTTGTCCAGGACTTGCTAATCTACAGATGTAAAGGATAAGATGGCTGATGGCAGTATTTTATTTTTCAATTATTATCATGGTCAGCCCATCCCATGTGCAGTGTTTGGCTTTGGCTGCTCTTAACTGTGTATTTAAGAGGTGTTTTTAAAGATGCACATCCTCCAGCGGTCCTAGGGCTGAGACCCACAGACAGAGAGGGATGTCGGAACGTATTTAGAGACTTTTGAATTTTTACAAAAAATATGGAAACCACCAGCCTTATCCTTTAAATGTCTACAAAATATTTCATAAACACTGTCCAGAGCAGTTGACTGATTTCTCCAAAATATAATCAATACACAGTGTGTGAAACTTGCATATATTTTGAAACAATCTCTACAGCGATACGCAGCCACTCCCCAGCCAAGCCAGTTCTGATTTTTGTGTCATCACGACGGCAAACCCGGCTGACCGCCCTGGACCTCATCGCCTACCTGGCCACAGAGGACAACCCCAAACAGTGGCTGCACCAGGACGAGAGAGAGGTACGCCAACGCCATGTGTGCACACGAGGCGCAGCGCATGTTAGCAGCGCAGCAGAAGCTTGACACGTGATGTGTTCGGGCGCAGTATTGAGGGTAGGTTTCCCGTGTTTTGGCAGCGCTCAGAGCCCGACACACAGTCACTTTAGTTACTCGTGTACAACCTGCACTCCTGCTACTGTGCAATCAATCAGTCGAACTGATAAACCCTGAGCATCACGTGGGTCACTTCTGACTGCTCAACTTTGCCCTTACACATTTAGCTCATGTAGGCAGGTTTTAAGCTCTCTGGTAAGCACCGTCAGATTCAGGCACTTTGTTACATCCATGAGTGTAGAGAGACGACACAGTTGGTGCAAATATTAGCAGATGTTTCTTTCATTCTCATGTATTTCCCTCTCTTCGATGCCCTTTTGCTCTCCCCCATCCCTCCCTCCTCTGATGCTTCAATTGTCTGCGTAAGTGCTGCTTTAAGTGTAATTACAGATGGAATTCAACCCAACTTGTGCCGGAAAAGCCTGTGTCATCCTCCATTATATTGTCGGCGCATACCTTAGGATCACTTCAAGATGGGAGCAAATGACTCCTCTGGGTTCACATTTGAAAAGGATGCTAATATTATTACAACACTCGGATACCCAGGCCTGGTTTGTACCTTAACGTGCAAGTCAAACAGGCTTACACACAGAGAGGTTTGTGATAGTAACTGCTTTTACTATCGCATGGTTTTATAAAGTTGTGGAATTAATAAAGAGATTAAATACAGCAGGATTTGCCAGACCATATGTCGTTGTTACAGGGTAGTTTAAACAACACTTATTGCAAGGTAAATATTGAAAGTGAATATAAATAAAAAGTCAGAAGAAGCTTACAGCATTGTTATTGATGGTGGCTTTTTACCCAGAATAAACACATAGATTTTACAGTTTTGATTAACTATGGTTCAGTCTCTCTAAAGTCAGTGTAAGTTTGTTTAAATAAAGCCTCAAGAGGATTTGAATGTGCTACGTTGAGACTCTGAATGTATAATCAGTATGTTTGAGACATAAGAATACTGTTGTGTAATTTCCATAAATAAACAAATTGGCAGAGCATTGCTGAGCTTTCATCTGTGTGCCACTGGCTCATAAATCTTCTGTATTGCTTCGTGGCATAAAGGGCCATTGCTTGATAGCTCCATACAGGCTGAGGGCAGATCCTCTAGATCAAATGATGCCTAATCTTTGCTATATTTTGGCAAAAATGGCTAGTGGAAAAATGACTTCCTGTAATTTCAATCATCTCTCTCTCTCTCTCTCTGGTCGTAAGTATACCTGGAGTAGCGTTGTGCTTCAACTATTATATGTTGGAGTTTAAAATGATACACATGGAACCGTTCCAAAGACCTGAATCGGCTTTCCTGAACCCTGCAGGAACCTGTCTCAATGCAAATACGTGCTGCCTTATAGCGCAGACCCAGGTTCTATATGTGTGCGCACAGCGTCTCCAGCCTCTCTGTGTGTTCCACTGATATATGCTGCTGCCTGCTGCTGCTCTGCGCTGGCCAGTGTAGCAGCTCAGCTCCCTGCTGTTTGACTGACAGGCTTCTGGCGATAGCTGCTTAGCTCTCACCGGGGGTCGCTCACTGGCCCAAATCCCCTCTCCAGGCTGACAGCTCTTTCTTCCCTCTGCCGCTGCCACAAACCCCCGGCTGCCGCTCTGTGGCCTGGATTTTCAATCACTGTTCTCTTACTTATTATTACCTCATATCCCATTTTAGAATTGATTATTTGGTATATGTGAAAGGCCCACTGCCGTTTGAATCACTGATTCTAATGAGACGCATCCAATTTTGGAAGGGGTGCTATTGTTTTTACATATGGATACTCTGAAACATTTATTGGAAACACACATTTCATTGATGGTTTTGTATCTTCTGTGTGTGATAGTCATCCGCCATTAGGTGCATTTTCTGATTTTACTGTTTTTTAAAATTTTTCTTCAAATTAAATACAAAGAAGACACATAATGAGAACAGAAGCCTGTTGTTGTGTCTGCCTGTGTTTACTTTGACAGCTCTGCTCCATGACTCTCTCTGTTTACTCCAGCAAAGCACTGGTTACATTTTTTTTTTTTTTCTTCAAGCCAGATGCTGTTTGTGTTTACAGGAAAACATTTGATCCGTATAGCACAAGACAAGATGTCCCAATGCTACTGCAACCAGAGGAGAGCCATGCAGAAGGGCCACATGTCTGCAGCTGAACAACTGGGACTATGGAGCTATTGTTCCTGGCTATTTATGACTCTTTATATTACACATCTGTCCACAAGTGGAAGATGAAAATAACATTGAACATGAACAGAAACAACAATTGCTGTTTTATGCTGAGATTAATGTAAACAAAGCTCTTCAAATAACAATGGCGTTAAAGGAAAAGTTTGACTTTTGGGGAAATATGTTTATTCACCTTCTTGCCCAGAGATAGATGAGAAGATCAGTTCCACTCATGTCTGTGCGGAGTCTGTTAGGTTGCCATACAACCGGCAAAGACTTCTGGAAGTTACTACTCTTGGCCAAGATATAGTCCAGTAACGGTAACACCTCACAAAACCACAACATGTTGGTTTTATATGTTGGTAAAGATCAAGTAGATGGAAGGTGGATTGTGTTACCTTTGGACAGATTCAGGCTAGCTGGTTCCCCCTGTTTCCAGTGATTATGCTAAGCTAAGCTAACTGGCCACTGGCTGTAACTACCAGACAGACGTGAGAACGGAATCAGTGGTCTTATCTAATTTTTTCCTGAGATGGCGAACATTAACCTTACCTCCAGCTCTGCATCTTTTCGCCGTTAAACTTGGGGCAAGTCTTGGCGTACCTGGTAAAGTTTAGTGACATGGTTTTGCAGGTCAGTCAGTGTCACTGCGTATGACACATCTCAGTCAGTCTGTAATTGGATGGATCACTGATCTGCCACTCTCTGTGCTCTGCTTTGTCTGCAGATAGAGGATATCATCGGCACAGTACGGGATTCCAACCTGAAGCTAACACTGGCCTTTGGGATTGGCATGCATCACGCAGGCTTGCATGAGAGAGACAGAAAGACTGTGGAGGAGCTGTTTGTCAACTGTAAGATCCAGGTACGACCAGATATGTGCTGCTTGACCTACCTCACTGCAAATCTTAGTCTTAGTAAGATTAATTATCTTAATTGAAGGCTAAATATACTTGTTTTTTGTCTGACAAGATATTTCTTCTTACCAGGCTGCTTTTATGTTAGAGAATTGCACTTGTTTCACGTTTTTTTGGCCTTAAGTAGCAAGTGAAATATTCTTGTTCTGTTGGCAGATACTTTAGCTTATTTTAATAAATATTTCCCCAATTTTAATTTTTTTTTTCTTGTTTTTGAGAGCTCAGTTTTTGCAGTGCTGTAAATGGCAGTGGGTTAGGGTTGTTTGATTCAATATGATTAATTTTACTGCAGAAATGTATCTTAATATCCCATCCTGGTTCTAAATGCCAGAGGTGTTCCTACATGCATTACTTGTTTTTTTGGGGGCAGGTGGGCAACAAGTATTTTATTACCCCATGTATTTCTTTAACCGCCCTATCATCCACCCTGATCTGCCACCTTGGTTTTTAATCATGTCATAGTGTGAATGTTAAAAACATATGTGAAATCTGTTGTTTTCCTCAATACTCACGTTAATCATATTATACTATTTCTTTAACTTATTTAAATTCTGTATACATTTCACTGTGTGTATAGTTTAAGGTTCCTCTTTCTCATCCCAGTAAGTTTCTTTTCTCAGGTTTTGATTGCCACCAGTACTCTGGCCTGGGGGGTGAACTTCCCCGCTCACCTGGTGGTCGTCAAGGGAACTGAATACTACGATGGCAAATCCAGGCGCTATGTGGACTACCCCATCACAGGTACACAGTCTGTCCATTAGGTATTCTCTCATTTACACTTACAGTACATTTTGTTTTAATCCTCCCCGACAGAGTAGAAAAATTGTAAGCAATGTGTATGAAATGAACAAACCCCTAATGAAACTATATGAGGTACCTATTTCTAAATCTAAGGCTTCACATTACTTTACATTACACTTGTACTAAACTTTGGAAATAGGCTGAGGGACAAAAGCAGTTGCAGTTCTGAATGAAGTGCTGCCGGGGACCACTTGACAACAAAGACTCTCTTTTCATTGCAACTAATTTAAAGACTAGTGGTACATGGGAAGGAAATGTTTGTAATTGTTATCTATGTGCTATGTGTTGAGAGTAGATGTTCTGCAGATGATGGGGCGAGCAGGTCGGCCTCAGTTTGATGACCAGGGCAAAGCGGTCATCCTTGTCCACGACATCAAGAAGGACTTCTACAAGAAGTTCCTCTACGAGCCTTTCCCCGTTGAGTCCAGGTAACAGTCACGTGTCTTGGTTATTAAGATCATCGTCTGTTATGGCAAAGACCAGGATCCTTTTATCAAACTGTACATGAACAAGTTCTAAATCTGCGTGTATATTCTACCTGTACAAGCAAGATAGTATTCATGTAACGTGGACGCACACCTGTGGCTGTGAATAATGATGAATCCCACCTAGTGCGCAGAAAGAATTACCATCAAATCGCTGCATACAGTAAACAGCATTCCTCAACAAGGTCCAATGACCAATAGCAGCAGTTATTGGTGGGCATTAACCCTGATGGTGATACTGAGAGTAGATTGGACCACAACGAACTGCGACACAGTTGTTTTTAATGGTTGCATTTAGTGCCAACTTTTGCAGCAGAACAACTTCTAACATTGCCAATTTGATTAGAAAAAAATGGTATAAAACAGTATAGTTCAGAATCATTAAAATGCAGAATCATTAAAACTGAGTGTCACTAACAGGATTCAGGTCAGGCCTGGTAGCTCTCACACACACAATGAGTTGTTCATTTGTAACGTCAATTGCATGACGTAAATAACAATAAACTCAGCCCTTATCGCTTCTCCTCTCCTGAAAACATTCATACCAGACTTGCTAACCCTCCCGTTTCACAGCAGGATGTTTCTTGTTAACTTACAGTAGTTGAGCGGTGGAGGCTTTATTTCTGAAACAGTAGCATAACTTACAGCAGCTAACGCTAATGCGCATTTAAATTTAAGTATTTGACGTATTCTAAATATATCTGCGAGCTGCTGTCTCTAGTTAGTTTGTGACTTCTAGTTTCCTCTGTGTCACTGTATCATAGACGACATGTTTTAGAAAGTTTTTATTGTGGCAGATTATATGTTAGGTAGGCCTAATAACCATTGCATGACATATATATATAAATAATTATTTGCCAATGTAGGAGAGCCCTGTTTATCATTATTATTATGACAATGAGATGTGATAAACGGTATTATAATTTTTAGTAGCAGCAGTAGTAGTAAATGGGTAATTTTTATAGTTTGTTTTGCTGGCCATTAGTAGTAGTACTCTATAATTTATTAATATAACATATATTAACAAATCAGATATTTTGAATTTTTTTCTGTAGTTTTATTTGACTCTTATTTATCAAAACCTTAATATATTTTGTTTTACTTTTGTTCAAAGTACTATTTATCACTATAAAAAAGTTTCTTTTTATACTGCATTATGTCATGGTATCTTGGTATGGTCTCAACATAACATTTTTACGGATAATCTTTGTTTATGTCATGCGTGTCTTAAAATATGGGGGGAAAAAACAATAACGGCCGATATATCGGCTATCGCATTTTAAAAATCTCAAATATCGAACTTCAAAATCCCAAATCGGTCGGGCTCTAATTTGGAGCAACAGATGTTTCATGATGCATTACTAGAGAAACAAAATGCACAGATATTATGATGGAAATTGAAGAATATAATACATTTGAAAGAACTATGGGACATCAGTGGAAATTAAAAAAAACTAAACCATAAAAGAACAAATACAACCTAGTGAATTTTTATCTTAATTCAAGAATGCTGCTAGTTCTAAATAAAACCTGACTCATTTGTTTTGCTGCAATGTCTTTTTTACTCTCATGGTTTATAATAATAATGTTGTAATAATTTGTGTGTCTCTACTCATGTAAATGAGTTTACCTCTGATTACTCTATCAGTAGGGGTTTGTCAAGAGTGCCTCTAAATGTACACACAGTCTCACGAGATACACAAGAATAAAAACCTGATTTTATGCTAGAAATGGGTCGATATGTTTTTGATACCTTACTTTTTTCTTGCAAACCCTTTAGAATTAATTTACCAAAAGTTAAATGTTCTCTAAATGTAAGCTGCAAGAACTTGAACTATGATTTAAATCAGGAACAATCTCTCTAAAAAGGTAAACAGGTTTATGATTCTGACCACACAGTGCTGAAGTTG
Source organism: Micropterus dolomieu (assembly GCF_021292245.1). Lineage (NCBI taxonomy): Eukaryota > Metazoa > Chordata > Actinopteri > Centrarchiformes > Centrarchidae > Micropterus > Micropterus dolomieu. Next base: position 32,912,092 of record NC_060152.1, on the reverse strand, counting down.
GCACTAAACAGTTTTTGGTACTGGGTCTGCAGCAGTCTGTTAATCTGAGAATTATTTTCTCATTTAATGGATGAATAATTTTGTCTGTGGAATGTCAGAACAATGTATGTAACAGTTTCCCAGAGTCTTGGTGACTTCTTGAAATGTTTTCTTTTGTCCAAAACCCAAAACTATTCTGCTTAACAATAATATAAGACAGGAAAAAGCACAACATTTTTACATTGTTATTTTGGGGTAATTTTTGCTTTAAAAAATTAATTGAACGTTTAATTCATAATTGAAATTGTTAAAGAATGTTCAATTGATCAACTAATTAAACTTTAATTAAGTTTATAAGCTTTTCCGCTTGGTGGTACAGACTTATTTCTGTTTGTACAAAAAAGATTTGTCCTACTGGTTGATGATACTTACACCCCTAATCTGAAATGCCTTTCAAACAAATATTGCATTTTGAAACGTGTCTGTAATTCTGTGATTGTGTCTTGCATCCCCAGCCTCCTCAGTGTGTTGTCAGACCATCTGAACGCTGAGATTGCTGCAGGAACCATCTCATCTAAACAGGATGCGATGGACTACATCACCTGGACGTACTTCTTCAGACGGCTGGTGATGAACCCCAGGTTAGGAAAACCTGCCCACACCACATATCATACCAGCGGCAGCAGATCATGCAGATCAAAACTAAAGAAAACACACACATGCAACACATTCACGGCCGACTCTCCCAACCTGGTTAGAGGAGTGCCCTGTTCTTCAGTCAGACATCTGCGGTGTAGACATAGACCATTCCAGAACATCCCAGCCTGTTGGTATTTGCACGGCTGTCAGCCCACATTTGCCATTCAGGTCCTTACTGAGGCCTAGCAGTGGGATGATACCAGCACAGATCCGTGAAGCCTGACACTCATTCAAACTGGGATTTTGGGTCAATATTAAATGTTTGGCAAATTTTCAACAAAATGACTGACTGTCTCTCGCCATGAAATAATAAAAAAGCCTCAAAAATAGATTTAAGCTCAATAAAACTCCTGAGACACAGGATAAAAATACTACAACGACCACTATTATAAAGATTAGTAGTTGTATTATTACCAGTTCCAGTTATATATTTGATAATACTGTATAATCATTTGGTATTAATAATAGTACTCAGTGGATTACTCGGTGCTGACAACTTATGAATTGCCTTTTTAAGTACATCCGAGTCGTGATTTCATGAATTTCCACAATTTCATTGTATAAATTTTGTGTAATCGGATTATCTATTTTCATCTGTCCTTTCATTTTCTTCTGCTTATTGTATACCTGGTATCCAGGTATAAGCAGCCAAAGTAAAAACTAGACCAGCCTCCCATCTCCCTTGCTACTTCCTCCAGTTCTACCTTGGCAGACCCAAGCCTTTGCTAGGAAAGATGGGATATATTTTCCCTCCAGCTTTTTGGGGGTCTGCCAGAGGTCACCTAATGTTGGAGTCTTCCAAGAGGCATCCTGATCAGATGCCCATCCTACTTCACCTGGCGTCTTTTAAGAAAAGGAGCAGCAGTTGTACTCCCAGCTCCTTCCATATATCGCAGCTCCTCAACATTTGTGGAAGAGATAAGCCCAAACACCCTCTAAAGAAAACCCATTTCAGTAGCCTGTGTATGTGTGATTTTATTTCTGTCACTAGACAGTGCTCAAGACTATAGGTGAGGGTTGGGACATAGATCAAATGGTAAATCTGAGCCTTAGGCTCCCTTTTCACCACAAGCAGGTGCAATGTCTACATTACTGTCTATGCTGCACAAATCTGCCAGTGATCTTACACTATGTCTTACCCTCACTCTGTAACAACATTGCAAGATACATAAACTCACTTCACTTGAGGCAGCTACTCATTCTCAACCCAAATAAGGGAATCCACCATCAACATCATCAGAAAAAAGCAGAATATAATCCTGAGGTCACATGCTCTCCATTCAGCTGCACCAAGAGACTGTGTCCATGAACATCACAAAGGACAGTTCTGGTTCAACAGCAGTTAAACTTGTGTGTTTACATCCGGCAGGGCTCACGTCAAGAAGTTGAATCCACGGGCGTGGTTTGCCGATCCGTTCCCTCGGTTTATTAATCGGTTTACACAGATTCTCACATCAACATTTCTCCTCTACTAACTGACCTGTTGTTTGATCTGTACTTTCATTCATCATATCAGTATTTTAAGCTTATCATTAGCTTTGGATCAGACCCTCCAGTATTTGGAGCAAGCAGCTTGTAAAAAAAAATAACAGTAAATAGACTACAGCTGTAATTTGTTTCAGTGTGGTTGGACTCACAAGTCGTGACCACTACTCAAAACTGTTGTTTTTGCCTTCGCAACCAACAAAAGTTGAAATGTTTTGGTTACTCTTAGCTTCAGTTACTTGTTCAACCTAAGGATTGCATAATGATTCAGATTTGGTTGCCGGATTTGATACTGGATCCGGATTCCATAAATTGCTATTGATCTCCTACCCATAGTAACTGTATCAATGGATAGGGGTTGACGGATGCTATGGATTCTTCAATGGATGACATAAACTCAAACATACAGCAAAGAAAGAACAAAAATTCTACTAAATGTGTAGTGGCAGACACACCAGAAGATGTAGGCTAGTCTGACAGTGGTCTTTGTGCACTCACAGTTGACACTAAGTTAGACCCACAGACCTTCCGTAAAAACAAACATAATTTGGTTTCGGTATGACAAACATATTTTGCCATTACTGCATCCTCTTTAATCAACAGTTGTAACCCATAAATTCAGCCTCATGTAACATGAAATCATATTCGATGTCTTAAATGTTGTCTCTGAATGTGCAGATCCCCTGACACCATTATCTCCATGCAGCTTTGTGTTATAGCTGAACAGCTAATCTGTCACTACTGCTTTCAGGCTTGGTTCCTTCAACCCACACACAGACGCGTGGTCCCACGGGTATTGTAAATGTCTGCAGGCCGACTCCCTGTGCCATCAGGAGCCTAATGGTGATGATTCTAATGGCCATGACTTAATCAGACAGGCCCAGCCACCCGTAAAGACCTGTGAAATGTGTTCGGTAATAAACACATTCAGCGCTCTGAACTGCTTGCTGTTAACATGTGGAGCGATGGGAATGGAAAGAAATACTTAACATTAAACACACATTAAATACGGCCATCACCCGTCTCAACTGCTGCTTCCAGCCCGCTTAGTAAGCCTGTGATTTCTCCTCCCTGCTCCCAACTGCACAATAAATGATTGTGCATAATGATCATGAAGATATCATTTGTTTTAATGTAATATGAGAAGTGGGCGATTTTTCAGAGTCTGCCCTGGTTTGCATGCATTATGCAGACAATGTAAAATGACCGTAATCGAATATTCCTCCTCGACCTGTTAACTTACTTATTGGTATTCATCCTTGCAATGATTCCCTTCTTTATTTTTCTAGATAACTTTTAAGCTCCACTTGGGTACAGTTTTTGTTTCCAACATTTTTCCGTCTGCGTTCGTGGCCATAGTTGGTTGATCCCCCTGGCTATCAGGGTAATAAACTTGTTTCACTTAAATTAACTTTTTCTTTCTTTTTTTGAACCAACAAAACATATCATGGAAACAACTCTTGCATTAAATCAAATCAAGTATACCAGTTCTTTACCATAAATTGCTTATGCCAACAGAAAATAACATATTTTACACCCATTCTTCCACCTAACCATAAAACAAAACAGAGCCTGTAAAAAACTGAGAAAAAAGCAGTAGAAATACTAGAACACAACCACAGTTTATATAATATATATAATACATAATATGCGTAGTAAGCCAACCAAGCTCAGTGTTTTCCTATAAAGATTATTGCATTGATTATTATCACTACCGTAGTGTATAGGCACTTTTGACAGACTTGTGCTGCTGCGGCTCGTGAGTAATAATGAAAATATGCAGGTCTTACCTTACACCGACGCTAGGCTGTGGATGAAAAACCAAGGCTTCACCACAGAACATGGCCAACATGGTTCTAACGTTACAGCCAGAAGCAGACTGTTGTGTGTGTCAGTAAGTAAGAGGTTATAAATTAGGGCTGAACGATTTGGGGAAAATAAATTGCAATATTATCCATTTATATCCATTTTTAAATATATTTTAAAACTTTAAAATATTTGAAAGAATTCATTCTCCTATTTCTAATCTCACCATTTTAATTCTACTTATTTCTACACCTTATTTTTGTGTTTAATCACAAACTACAGTAATCTGCTCACCTTGCTTTTCCCGTCAGACACGGATTCCCACACCTACACCTCTCTCTCTCTCCCTCTCTCTCTCTCTGCTATGACTTTATTTGTCAGCAGTTTTATAAAAGGCAACTCATGGTATTTTTTCACCCGCGATTCCGTTTTCACATCAGCAGGTGAGCCGCTTGTGGAGGAGGCTTGTCATTAATTACCGATGGAGACCACCGTGGTATGAATGACATCAGCACCAACAGCTGTGTTCACTTTTGCTTTACCTGCTCCGTGCTTTAAAATATCCATCATTGTCTTCAAGAATGCGTTCCTTTTCTGTGTGTTTCTCTGCAGTTGCAAAGAGTGGGCGTTGCATCTTCTTCACTCTAGTGAATAACTTCACACAACTAAGACATGTTTTAGCGTGTATGTGTGTGTGGCTGTGACATGAGGTTACGGTCTGTGCTGTTGTGCACACACCTGAAACACGGCGCGGTGCAGCTTGTTTGTAACGTTTAATATGACCAGCAGAAAATTAGATATTTTACACTTCTCTGCCCGAGTAAGCGAAAGAAAACGGCCTAATTCAATCCCCAGCTGACCAATCTGCGCATCTCAAGCTGTAGAAGGTGACTTACTATCCATCAAGCTAGGTAATATTATAACATAGCGTGCTCATAGGAAAAAAATCATAACTTATAACTTTTTGTCATGAATAGTTTATTAATGACTCAGCGTCCTCTGAATTAAAGACAAAAGAATCAGTTCATCCAATGTTTCAAGTGAATAAAACAGCCTTGCCAGCCTACTTAACATTACTGTTCCACAACTACTAAAGGGTTCTAACTTGTTCTCTCCCACTGGACTCCTGTGAGGTAAAGCAGGCAGTGGACAAAACCACTGTGAGGCAAGGGAGGGGGGACTCAAGAGGTTTCTAAACTTAAAACACACTTTCATTGCCCTGTCTGCATTTGTTTTGTTTTACTATTTACACAATTGTTCCAAGTATATATCAATATCTTACTTAATGGTTTTTAAGGGGGGAGACAACCCTCAGAAAGGGGGATCCTGACCCCCGCGACCCCCCATGAATTCTGCTTATGCTTGCATGTGAGCTATGACGTGAAAATTGGCCTGAAGCCCGGCCCCAGGGGCGGAAATAAGTCGAGTCCCGTCGGGCTTGGGCTGAAATGCAGTGCTCTATTTGATAATATGGAATTAAATTCCGATAACAATCGAAAGTGTATTTTAATATTTCAGTCATTTAAAACATTTTAGTAAGCCAGCAGAAACCAAGTTTTTTCAAAGACAGAATTATTGACAATAAGTAAGGTAAGGTAAATATTGCCGACTGAATATTTAAAGATTTGCATGTTTCTAATAGCGGATTCGTATTTCACCTTAGGTTGCAACTGTCTGAAACAGTCCACAGAACTTTCAGTACTGTACTTTATATACTTTAGCAATTTGTGATTATCTTTAACCCCTTCTGTGGCAAACTCAAATAACCACCTATAATGAGCAGTTCTCTTTACAGAGACATACAGTCACAGGAAAAAGTAGGTGAACCCTTTTGAATTATCTGGATTTCTGCATACATTTGGCATAAAATGTCATCTGATCCTAATCTAGTTGTTTGGAAGGATCACACAACCCTATGTGTGGAGTAAAAAAGACAGCACACCAACATCAAAACCTCATCCCAACTGGGAAGTATGGTGGAGGGGGAATCATGGTTTGGGGCTGCTACGCTTCCTCAGGGCCTGGAAGGGTTGCAAGAAATTTTGCAGGAGAATGTAAGGCCATCTGTCCACCAATTGAAGCTCAACAGAAGATGGGTGATGCAGCAGGACAACGACCCAAAGCGCAGAAGTAAATCAACAACAGAATAGCTTCAAAAGAAGAAAATACGGCTTTTGGAGTGGCCCAGTCAGAGTCCAACCTGATTGAGATGCTGTGACATGACCTCAAGAAAGCAGTTCCCACCAGACATCACAAGAATATTGCTGAACTGAAACAGTTTTGTAAAGAGGAATGATCCAAAATTTCTCCTGACTGTTGTTCAGCTCTAATCTGCAACTACAGGAAATATTTGGTTGAGGTTATTGCTGCCAAAAGGGTTAACCTGTTATTAAAACCAAGGGTTCACTTTTTCCACCCTGCACTGTGAATGTTTACATGGTGTGTTCTCTAAAAACAAAAAAACATGTAATTGTTTGTGTGGTATTAGTTTAAGCGTTACTGTGTTTGTCTATTGTTGGGACTTAGATGAAAATCAGGTCACATTTTATGACCAATTTATGCAGAAATCCAGGTAATTCCACAGGGTTCACATACTTTTTCCTGCGACTGTATTTTACATTACTTGCATTAGAAACATACACTGGTATTTTTGCTCTTGCAAACATACCTTTAGGGTTTTTAGCATCTGTTTCTACCAGCTTTAATGAAACTATGCCTGGTTTCCTTCGCTTTAATTTGACGCGCACACACCATGCACAAATATTGGCATTATGTGTTAATGAAGATTGCACTTCTGCTGAGCCTCATGTGGTAACTCTTACTTAGCTGGGCCGAGCATGGAACCCATTTTGGCCACTGGTTGACTTATTTCCTGTACTAACAGTCTAACCTGGGAGTCATTTGCTGGCAAGGGCTGGCCATTTTTCTTTCAGCTGGGGCTTTTCTTAACAAACAACAGAGTATACAACATTCTAACCAGCAACAATGTGTAGATACAGTAGAGACAAGTCATTTCACTCTGCCCTTGGGCAGTGTTCAGGGTTTTTAACATAATCAGTGTTTCATATTTGTATACACTGAGTGACAACAAACCCACTTCTGGTTTATCCTTCCGTTAGTAGTTAGAGTAGTTCCGACTTTTGCTTTCATGTCAGTGAGTGAAGTATCACGGACTCTGTTTATCGTCATATTTTTGGTTTTACTAATACATCTAGAATTTAACTTAAATTGAGACACGCCTGGTCACATGGTAAAAGATCATAAACATAGTTAAGGTGTTTATATGCCGTTTTCTAGAAGAACACATTCTGTACTTTATTAATCCTGCAAGGGGAAATTCAATGTTTCAATGTTCTATCTAGTACTCAAGCTAGTATAGTTGTTTCAAAAACAGGGAAAAGCTCCTTCTCACACTGTGGAAGTGGCCAATGATGTTTATTCAATATCCTTGTGAAATAGATGGTGATTTCAGCTTGATGATGTAGTGAAAACCTTCAGGGCTAGTTAGTTAACTAATGTCACTGGTGAGCTAACCATTAAAATGCATGTCAGCTAGGAATATGTTG
>NC_060152.1:32883257-32904457 GCF_021292245.1 Micropterus dolomieu | reverse complement strand
TGATCCAAAATTTCTCCTGACTGTTGTTCAGCTCTAATCTGCAACTACAGGAAATATTTGGTTGAGGTTATTGCTGCCAAAAGGGTTAACCTGTTATTAAAACCAAGGGTTCACTTTTTCCACCCTGCACTGTGAATGTTTACATGGTGTGTTCTCTAAAAACAAAAAAACATGTAATTGTTTGTGTGGTATTAGTTTAAGCGTTACTGTGTTTGTCTATTGTTGGGACTTAGATGAAAATCAGGTCACATTTTATGACCAATTTATGCAGAAATCCAGGTAATTCCACAGGGTTCACATACTTTTTCCTGCGACTGTATTTTACATTACTTGCATTAGAAACATACACTGGTATTTTTGCTCTTGCAAACATACCTTTAGGGTTTTTAGCATCTGTTTCTACCAGCTTTAATGAAACTATGCCTGGTTTCCTTCGCTTTAATTTGACGCGCACACACCATGCACAAATATTGGCATTATGTGTTAATGAAGATTGCACTTCTGCTGAGCCTCATGTGGTAACTCTTACTTAGCTGGGCCGAGCATGGAACCCATTTTGGCCACTGGTTGACTTATTTCCTGTACTAACAGTCTAACCTGGGAGTCATTTGCTGGCAAGGGCTGGCCATTTTTCTTTCAGCTGGGGCTTTTCTTAACAAACAACAGAGTATACAACATTCTAACCAGCAACAATGTGTAGATACAGTAGAGACAAGTCATTTCACTCTGCCCTTGGGCAGTGTTCAGGGTTTTTAACATAATCAGTGTTTCATATTTGTATACACTGAGTGACAACAAACCCACTTCTGGTTTATCCTTCCGTTAGTAGTTAGAGTAGTTCCGACTTTTGCTTTCATGTCAGTGAGTGAAGTATCACGGACTCTGTTTATCGTCATATTTTTGGTTTTACTAATACATCTAGAATTTAACTTAAATTGAGACACGCCTGGTCACATGGTAAAAGATCATAAACATAGTTAAGGTGTTTATATGCCGTTTTCTAGAAGAACACATTCTGTACTTTATTAATCCTGCAAGGGGAAATTCAATGTTTCAATGTTCTATCTAGTACTCAAGCTAGTATAGTTGTTTCAAAAACAGGGAAAAGCTCCTTCTCACACTGTGGAAGTGGCCAATGATGTTTATTCAATATCCTTGTGAAATAGATGGTGATTTCAGCTTGATGATGTAGTGAAAACCTTCAGGGCTAGTTAGTTAACTAATGTCACTGGTGAGCTAACCATTAAAATGCATGTCAGCTAGGAATATGTTGTCGCTAGTCAGTCACAGTGGCTATGTGTTTGTACAATAGCCATGATAGCTAAAACAGGCTATGATGGCTCCCTTTGGTTTGGACCCTACGGCTCTCCATTCCCTCAAAGGACAGCACATGTCAAGACAGTTTGCAATTGGCTAACGCAGCAAATTCACATGTCAAAGTTCACCATATTCACTGCAAAATGGCCACTATGCATCACCCAGGTGGGTGCTTCACATTGGTGGTACTTGAAAGAGTTTTTTCACTTCACTCTGAAGTGCTTTGAGTATCTAAGATAAAAGAGCTAGGGATGCACCAATCCAATAGTGATACTGGATATCGGCCCAATACTGCTAATCTGTTGTTGTAACAAGGGGGCCGATGTATTCAATTTATTAACATACCAGTGCGCAGCAGACCCAAACATTTTGGTTGGAAAGTTAACACAGCATGGAGGAAGCTAAAAACAAGGGGGCCAACTGTCTGGTGGCATTTCGCACTTGATCAAGCCTGATATGGCCTTACACACTGAGGAATACAGCATTTTAATTGTATGCTGGTATCGGATCTGTATTCAGCATCTGCCAACAGTATAGTCTTCCTATCCAAAGGATCCACAGAATGGCAAGCCTTCGTCTGTATTTTTACCTAAGGTTTTATCCTGTATTTTTAGTTATTACAGCCTAGAAGACATCAGCCACGAGTCCATTAACAAATACCTGTCCAACCTGGTGGAGAGAAGCCTGCGAGACTTGGAGTGCTCTTACTGCATAGAAATAAAAGAGGTGTGTATGTGTATTATCTTTTAAGTAAGTTTGTACTCTGTGAAATCACACACATTTGTTTAACACAAGTTTGTCACATTTTTGTTTCCTTTAATGCTCCAGGATGACCGGACTATTGAGCCACTGACTTATGGTCGCATCGCTTCCTATTACTACCTGAAGCATCCGACTGTTCGCATGTTTAAAGAACGGCTGAGGGCTGAGCTGCCCGTCCAAGAGCTGCTCTCCGTTCTGACAGTGAGTTTCACCACTCATGTCTAACTTATCAATGCCACAATTCTTTTATGTTTCTTTCCTTTTATACTGAAACCTGCATATTCAGTGCGGATCTGCAAAACAAGGTGGGTGTGTGTGGTCTGAAGTTGAAATTTTAGACACTTCTTTACATTCTGGACTGGGCCTTAAGAGAGGACAGTTATGCGGAGGGTACTCCATTTCACTAATACTTCCATCTAGAGCCATCCATCCATCCATTGTCAACCACTTATCATGCGAACAGGGTCGCAGGGTTCCATCTAGAGCCAAATATATAAAACAACTGCTGTACAGTTTGCTGCGGGCATAGATGATCCACGGAGGATTTATTCCTCATGATTGTGCAGACTTTCTGACCTTTCCTCTGTATGGGCAAAATTACCACTTATGCCAAGACATGCAGATATCTATGAAAGGTCCTGATTACTCATAGCAGCATATCTGTAGTACTCATAAGACTATAAGAACACCAAAACTGGTTTGCCTGTGTGATGTGGTCTTCTAAATAAATGTAACTCTAGTGCTGCTAATGAGGTTTAAGGCTTTTAATCCACTTGTGGATACATCACCTCCTTATTTGAAAACTCCAGTTTCAGCTATAGCAATTATGATCTGTATAGTCGTATATCTGTATAACGACTAACATAAAAGGTTGCTGTTTGAAAGACATGGGAGACAGAGTCTTTTATCAGTGAATACATACGTTGTAATATTCTTTTCTTTTTGGTATTTGCCAATACAAGTTACATCAGTTGTGCTAGTTCATGTTCAGGCTTTACTCCCCCCTGTCAAAGTAGCACCTTTGTCTGAGTTTCATTAACCCTCCTCGTTCTTGGGCTTTGGTGGGATCTGTCGCCCTCTCCCTTTTACTGATTGTCCTTGTGCGCCCCAGCGCAAGGTCATTCACACTCTGGCTTCTGATTGGTGGGGTTAACACAAGACATGGTGTTTTCACACCTATCGCTGAAGGGGGATGGTGACACACTCCTTTCTGCCACTGCCGCTAATGGGCCTGTGTATCTGTTTGTAATGATCCATTCATCACTGTAACAAAATCTTCTTTTTAGGCTGCCATTGACTTCCAAAATCAGATTTTCTGATTTTCTGCCATTTTTGTCTTGTTTGAAGACTTATTACACAAAGTACTGTGGTGGTGATGGTGCACTGATCAATTGTGTTACAGCAGGTGTTTCGGTCACTAGTAAAAGTTACTTCAAAGCACGGAGCACTTCCTGCGTGTGTGTATGTGTTTCCAGTATCTTACCCCCAAAATAAACCACAGAAGGCCGACAGATTTATCAAGACAGCATTTTTTAAATTAGTTGTGAAAAAAAATACAACATGGCTGTTAAGAAGTCTAATTTCACACTAGTTATTTTTGATTACTTGTGTGTCATTAGTTCTTAATTAGCTTTAATTCTTTCACTATATTTTCACCATACGGCTCAGACTCTCCGGCTTCAGTAATGATGCTAACATATGGAGAGGAGGCTACAATGAGACAGTTAGCACCCCTCTCCTTTGCACACATGTAGTTAAGAGCATGCCATGCCCGGCTGCCTCCCTCCCCAACAAGCTGTGATACAATAGGCCAGTCACCCTGCCGCCCTGTCCACTCCCCCTCCATTAGCTACAAAGCACTGGCATGCTCCTCCAGTTCCCCCTAATTGCTGCAGCGTGGCCACTAATGAGCAACACCCACAGCTCGCTGCACCACCACCTCCCACCCCCCTCCTTACACGCTTGTTTTTCACTCTGAGCACTACGCGACCACTCAGCTTGTCTTCCTTTCCTTTCCTGTTGCATTTGTCCTCTGCTTCCTAAGATGGCAGTGTACAGTAAAGTCAAACTGCGACAGACAAGACAGTCCCTTGCGTTGTCATGTACAAATATGCATGCCAGATCAATGAGGGAAACCTGACCTGGTGGTGACGTCGAAAAACAACTGCATTGGTGAAAGAGGGTTAGTTGTACTGACCAAGTTAATTTCTGAGTTCTGGGAACCCAGCAGCATCCATGAATAGATGTCTGACAGGGCAATAAACAGGATGGAAACAAAACCGCTAGTTAGCCAAACTTTATGTATTTAGAGGACAAAACAGAGGCATCTAGTAAAATACTGCCCTCTTTAAATGTCCATTAAAAACCCCTTCCTGCTTCAATTTTGACCTCCCCTACTTGCTGTAGTTATGTACACACATACACACACACACACGCCTGTAGCCTGATAATCAGACTGAATTGCCATTTTCTTTAACTTAATGTATACCACATCAAAGAGTTGGTCTTTCTGAAAGTTGACTTACAGCGATCTGTACAGCTGCTCCTTTCTCATCAACGCTTACCATTGTTGTGGCCATTTTCCTGTTGCAGTTTTTCTTACTCTGATATGGGAGGTTGTTGTCCCCATTAACTGATACTGTCTCTGATGCGCTGTTTTTACAAACATCAGTGAGCACAACATCAGAGATGTTGACTGAGATTCTGGGAACCTGAAGCAATTCAATTCAGTTCTATTTATAAAGTGCAAAATCATAACAGAAGTTATTTCATTGCGTTTATTTAATAGAGACCCGACCTAGACCCTACTCTTTGTAATATTATTTATAGAGGCCCAACAATTGCAATGAAAAACTCCCTTTTTCCAGGTAGAAACCTCGAGCAGAACCTAGACTCAGGGTGGACGGACGGACAACTGTCTCGAGCAGTTTGGGGAGGGGGGAGAGAACACAGTAGCACAATGGAAGTTCTTCAAGAGGTGTGAAATAGTAGTAATGGTAGTGGTAATAATAATTGATATTAAGCAGCAGGCATTTCAAGAAATGAACTAGGCCAGTTCACAAAGCATGTGTGTCCTTCTTCTTTTCAAAAACATAATTTTGTAAAACTACAAATGTGTTTTTGTGGTAATTGTACTCTGGACCTGACCCCCACAGTAAGTCTCAGGTGTGTTTTCCTCCCTCCCTGTCTGTTTTCTCTCTACTGATTGAAAGCTGCAGTCTCTCCCTTTACTTTCGCCTTCCTTTGTCTCTGTAAATGTTACTATCAGAGGGTGTGAGGCGGTGTGGAGCTGTTGGTTAGGATGTCTGCTTAAAGATCTATAGTCTTTCTCTCCAGCACATCCATATGCGGACACAACAGCACTGAAAGATAAATCATTCAGAGGTTATTCCTATCCCTCATCGTAGCCCCCACCGCGCTCAGGTCCTAGCTTCTGAAACACTGGCTTTACTCAGTGATGGATGGAGCCCTAACAGTTCAGGCTGGGGGGAGGCTGTGACAGATGCCTCCAGCACAGCCTGTTGATGGGACTACATTAGCCGAAGTTGAACTGGAGTGAATTAGAGGAGAGGAGCCATGCGTGTCCATGCATCTCTGTATAACAACCACAAACAAGGCCCAACACACAGCCTCGGCACAAAGAGGACGTTGATGGAGCATTGATGTCAGCTTACTTTCCCAGTGACCCGGTGTGTTTCACTTTATCTTTCTCATTCAGTGTTAGACATTCTCTGAAATGTACTTCAAAATATCATCCCATCTACACCAAGGTAGATTTTTATAAGCAGGTGTGCAGGATTTTGGTAGATTTTGGTGGTTTCCCATAAGTAGCCTATAATTTGGATTATTATCAACGCTCACCGCCACATATTGATTTTCTAAATTTTTTACTTGGCATATTTAAAATCATATTTGATTGAGGAGCATATATTAGTGCAGCACCTCCTCGCTCATTCTGTGGGAAACACCGGAAAGTAATACTGTTACTTAACTAAAGGCCTGTGGCGGTGAAGTAATTTCCACCGAGGCAATATGTTGGGCCATGTATGCGGTATTATCGCATTTTTCATCAATAAAGTAATTTGGTGCCATACAGCAGAGTAAGAGTATCTGTCACCTCACTGCACAGCGAGCCGCTAACAGCAGCTTTATGGTCTGAGCAAGACCATGAGGCAACAACACAAAACACGGCAACTTACAGCTTCAGAGTTTGAAGTCGGGTCACGCACAGCCCATGGTGATCCATCCTTGAACCATTACAGTAATAATAAGTAATAATATAAATTTTTTAAGGAGTAACAATTAACTAGTCATATATTACAATTTCTGAGTAACTTGCTGAACACTGCTTACAGGTAATGTTGATTGTTGATTGGACAGTTTTGGCGATTGTCATCCTGCATCATCAGGACCCACGTGGGAAATCAAACTCTGGTGACTGACAGAAGTTTATGCAGCACTTTAATGCTTCTGATCTGTATCGCAAAGAGTTCACGAAATAACTTATTATATTATTAGAACCTTGATTAGTAATTTTAGACCGCAGATCGACCACAGAGCATGTTAATAATTGGCCATCAGCCCATAGTAAGCTGTGGGGTTGCTGTCACAAATGTTTTATGGACTTAATGAAATGACAAGGTAAAGGGGGTAGCCTACTACTGGCACGCCTTTTTTAACAGCTTGTGACCTATTTTAATCAGGGAAAATACTTGCGACAAGTAGGCTATACCTTACCAAACGATTTTCATAAACATAGCCTATGGCTTATACAGATCAAGTTTGTGAAACACATTCAGCAGATGGATTTATTAGTGGTTTAACTTTGGAAATAATGCTCAGATCACATCTCTGCTATCATAAAATCCTGCGGTTGGTTCGTTTGAAAGCGCACCGGTCTGCTTTTGGTGCGCACCCGAGTTCGATTGCAGCATTCACATCTGCCCAAACAAACCGCACCAAGGCGGAAAACAAACTCTAGTGATATTCATCCGAACTAAATGAGGCAGGTGTGAAAGCACCCTTAGACGCCCTGTTTCACTTTTGATCTCCGTCTCTCAGGATGCAGAGGAGTACGCGGAGCTGCCAGTCAGACACAACGAGGACCAGCTGAACAGCCAGCTCGCTCAGCAGCTCCCGCTGCAGGTCAATCCCCACTCCTATGACAGCGCCCACACCAAGGCCCACCTGCTGCTGCAGGCCCACTTCAGCCACGCCCAGCTGCCGTGCAGCGACTACACCACCGATACCAAGACGGTGCTGGACAACGCTATCCGAATCTGCCAGGTAGGATACACAGCTGCAACACTGATTCACAAACCTATGAGGTACCATACCTATATCATATATCACCTTAACACACAGACAAGCACTTGTGATTCAGGCTTTAGGAACAGTTGTTCAATAGCTGTAGATCAAAGTTACTTTTCCAGGTAGTAGGTTTGCCCCAAGTGACCTTTCTCCACTGCTCCAGTATGGCACACTCTGGCCAGGCCATGTAGTGCCATGTGCATTTCTTCTGTGATAGATAATATTTGTGATAGATTCTGCCTGCCAGCAGGGGCAAAACTGAGCTGTGGCCTTGCACTAAACTGCTTGGCTCAATATGTTAGAAAGCTTAACTGCTGTGTCAAGGCATTATGGGATCACTGCAAGTAAAATCAGTATCCAAGGTAAGCAAACATATTTTTTATTAATACTATTATTTTGCATGTTTTTATATCCTATATTTGTCAAAATACCTAAATTTACTGAAATGTATAAAATATTCAGGTAGCAGGTTTCTGACCATCACTGTCACCAGTTAAAATGACACACGCTGTTTGCAGCAGATTATATCAGCTGGAATTAATTAACTTTAATTCCATTATCTGTTATTTCAGTGGTTTAGAAACATATTTAATTATTTTGAGTTAGACTGAGATAATTGTATTTGTCTAAATATGAACTTAAAACTTTTCCTAAGTTTGATCATTAAGAAGAATCTCTTCCCAGGTGCTGATAAAAGCAGGAACAGACTAAGCTGATTAATGCGTTGCTCACACAGTTGCACTAGTTATTTTATAAATGTGTTAATTCAACACTCCTGGAGTTCAGTAATACACTTTAGATTTTGTCATCATAAAAGTTCCACTATATGTTCAAACCTAAAGGGTTTTAACAGAATAGTAAAACATGTTTAGAAGCATAAACACTTAACTTTCAGTTGAAATAACAGCTGAGTCCTCTGATGATAGCAGCATCATGTAGAAAGGTCAGAGAGGAATACATAACGAATAGACTTGAATAATGGACTTCATGTGAAGAGTAAGCACATCTTGGGAGCGGTGCGGTGCTATAGATGAAGCAGAGAATAAGAGGGATGTTGCAGGTGATTTGTAGTTGAACTTGCTGATCCATCTCATAAATAACATGATACTCAGAGGTTAGATCTAACACCCAGGTTGCTCATTGTCTGGCAGCCACAATGGGTCTGCTACTCAGTGTTCATATGGTAAGATTTTCTGACAACAAGAAAATGTAGCACCTGGTCAAGTTATCAGAGTCAATCTAACTTTTTTTTTTTATCAAAGATTGCCCATGCAGGTTGTTTTGCATCTAAGGTGTGATGTGCTAGCTGGTGTTTATTCAGTTTCTTTGGATGCACTGTTTGAAGTTAGGACCATGTCTTGACGTCTGTAAGCCATTGTCCACAGCTCGGATGGTTGTTTGTGTGTGTCCATATGTACATGTGCTTGTGATTTTCCATGCTGTGTATCTGGCAGTGATATTGCATGGCTCATGGATGTGGTTACTTCTCTGCTGTCCTGCTGCTACCGTTTACTGAAATGGTTCTGGCCTTCAGTTTCTTTATGGTTGTTTTTATTGAATGAATGTATATTTTTATTGATTCTTACAGTGCACATAAAGGGATTGCGACGCTCTGACAGACCGTTGCTGTCCCTGGACAACATGTTAATAGATAGGTATCGATTCTCCTAACAAGCTGCCCCTTTTTCAAATAAATACTTCCAACAAGGCAATGAGCCATGTCACAACGCCCAGAATCTTACAATGACTTTAGCTACAGAACTCGCCCCTCAGGATGTTATAGATAATGCAACAATATACTAGATATTACATTTTCCTGAAACAGCTGAGAAACTGTCTGTACATAACTATATTTTTATATACATTCTTATAAACAACGTCGCAAAATCTTTGAATATTAGCCGGTGAGCTAACTGTGATGTGGTTTTGCCTTACTTACTATTTCAACGTGTTTACATTGGATTTTAGATGGCTTACTTGTGTTTTGCTTATTGAGGTTTCTTTGTACTGGATGTCACCAGCCACATATGGCTGATAAAAAAACAGATCTTTCTCAGTTTTGATGCTTCATTAATGCAGCTTGCTCATCCATGGAAGCATCACTGGAGATAAAGCAGGAAGGCTGGCATCCTAGATGGCTGGAAAACTGGCCTCCGCTGCCCAGCATGCTCTAGTAAAACGTCTGGTCCCTGGACAGTAAGCTCTTCAATATCAGGCTGTGGAAGAGAAACAAAGAAGTGCTGCATAATCTGTCCCCCATAGACCAGGATGGACCTTTCTTTAAAGCCCACATTAGAAAAGTGGAAAAGCAGACTTTTGTTTTGTCACAGTCTGTAATCTTTAAAGTTGTAGTTTTCCAGAAACTAGCATGTAAATACAAAAACAGCATAAAAGATGTTAGAGCTAGAGGAAGTTAATAAGTGAAGGGCAACACAGCAGGTCCCTCACAGAGACCACAGAGGTGGAGGTTTTCCCACACCTGATCCAAAACAAACCCTTGGAAAACCCGCCTAAACCCGACATGCATAAATTAATGTTCAAAAAAAAAAGAGAACCAGTTTGAAAGGAACCCAAAGACAGTCCAAGTTGGACCTGAAGTTAATTAGACCCAATCCGGTGGTGGAGCTAAAAAGAAAAAGAACACCAACACATGTGCTCCACCGGCTAACAAGCAGTCATAGTTAAAAAGAGAAGCAAAACATGTCACATCTCAAAAAGATCTTCAACATCCCTGGCAATGAAATTACCGGTGAACACCATAGTTGTTTCTGCCCTGTCTGAGTAATTAAAACGTTTTCCTTCTGTACTCAAACAGTATCCCACTTTTCCTTTCAAATGTCCCCTCTCTGGACGCTGATTCCCCTTCATGTGGGTTAACATGCTGTGATTCTCATCAGTTAAGCCTGTTGCTGTTGGACCGAAGCGCTGCTGTGACTTCAGCCATATTCTGTCATCAGTTTGCTCAAGCAGCTACTGTGAAATGGAAATCACTCTTAATTTGGACTGCATTAGCATATTGAATACCTTTGCCAGGCCTCATCTGTGCACCCACAGTAGTTTTTAGCCATAGTTACTCTCAGGAAATTACTTTTAGATTAATGAAGTTTGTTGGAGAGCAGCTGAGTTCAGCAACCTCAAACCTCGTGGATGGTGAAGGGAGATTCGCAGGCTGTAGTAGGCTGGCTAGAAATTGGCATGCTCAGTGTATTTGTATTTCCTCTGCTTCTTCTTGTCCCTCTTCTTCTTCAAGTTCCTCATTCCACATAAATGATAAATGTCAGACCCCCTTCAGCCAAAAGGTCGAGGTTTCTAAATCTCACCTATTGCTCAGGCAAGAAAAACTAAACCACTTTGCCAGAAACTTTGAGTTTATGATCTAACACACTTTGTTTCCTGCTCTCCCTCTCAGCAAGTGCTCATTGTCACCTTGCTTTATTTACAGTGGGGAATACCTTTTGACAGGGGGCAGCGGTGTACTAGCCTCTCATTCTGCTGTTAGACGTTGTTGCAGCTGCCTCTTCCCCCGGCCGCGAAGTGTCGAATGGGCGTCTTTGAGAAGACGGGGTCGCGGCAAGAGGGACCGGGGTCCTGGCGAGGAGAGCACTATGCAGGCTGTGGCTTCACAGGGCAAGCAGTTGCTGGTTGTGGGTTTGCTGGGTGGGGCTTAGCGGAGTGAAGTAGTTTATTTTATGCAACTCGCAAATATATTATTATAAAAATTATGTACACTGGGTGGGTGTTGAATAATAAGTCACTCTGCGATCTGGTGGTACAGCAGCAGATACCTCTGTATCTCTTCCCAGAAGGGTGGGTACTATCCTTTAGGATCCATTGGGCTCTGCGTAGGCACCTCACCGCTGTCACTGATGCTTGGGGGATGGGTACCAATGATCTTCTGAGCAGTTTTAATCACCCAGAGAACATCATATTAGCTGTGTTGCACGACCTACAAGCAGTTTATACATTATCAAGCTTCCAGCACCTTAGCAAGGTATTTTATTTGTCATTATAAAACACAAAGCTGTACAACAAAATTAAAGTTTGTTGTCCCTTCAGGCTACACACATAGTACTTATAAAACAATATATACAGTTATTTATTTTATGCATTCACATAAAGTACACCCAAGAAATAATTCTGTTGTGCCTTTTTGTAAACATCAGCTACAAGATAGTGATGATAATATGGTTTCATCTTCCCATAAAAAAAATGTCCTTTTTTACTGCGTTCAAGCATCATCGATGGAACAGTCTGATTCCTGTTGCTTGAGTCCCATTTCGTCCAGACCTCAGTCAGGACCCGCCTCAAGTCCAAGCTGGGCTCCTATACCGGCTCTCTTTCCTCTCCTCTGGGGCGATCAGAGCACCAAAAATGAAGTGGATTTTGAAGAACCTACAGGCCGCATCATCTGCAAGCGCAGCTGTTGCCATCGTCAGAATCTCCCGATTCAGTCGAATTGAAGAATTTTGGCTTAGCCCTTTAACCAACAGACATCATTCAAAGATGTTTCAGCAATAAAAAATAGAAAAAAGATTAAAACAAAAAGTGTAGCAAAGTTTGAAGGAGCTTCCAGCCTCTGCATCTACATACGCTATTTGTGAGTTTTGCAATGCTGCTTTGTGATGTGCAACCTAGCACAGTATTAAAACTTCCTTCCTGAAGTTAGCACTGACTGTGTGTGAATAAGGCAGTTGTGAAGGTGTTTGAAAAGGTGCCACTTGCCGTGGTGTTACACTCAGGTTTGGATTTATCACTTTATGGAACAGGGTTGTTCCCAGGGATTTTAGAATTTGTTTTGTGTGTGGGTTCAAACCGGAGACCCAAACCCAGCCCGTGCCTGTGTCTTTAAAGACCTGACAATTGACCACAACGGGTTCTGCCCAACTGTTATTGCAATCTCAGCAGTGCTAACCTTTGAGGGATCTGTGCTCTAAATGGAGGAAGCTGTCAGATTAGCTGTGTCGCCTAGTCTCAGAGGTCTCAGGTCTGGTCTCATCTGTGAGCTGTACTTACAGCTGTATCTCTTTGGCATTTTATATCTAATTGCAACACACGATGTTCATGGACTTGATGATTGTCACAGTCAGAAAGAGTAAGAGCAATATTTACTGATAAATAACTGAAAAAAACAAACCCAACCCAAGCCTGAAGCTTTACACAACATAATGACCTGGGCAGAACTCTATGGTAAACATGGAGCAACTCTAAAAGTGGCTGAACAAATTCAGTTTAAACCCTGCTGGATGACTGAGGCTGAGATGGCATAAAAATCGTGATCTTTCATTTTATTCTTTCTTCTGTTTCTTCTCCTCAGGCAATGCTAGACTTCGCTGCCAATGAAGGTTGGCTAGTTACAGCCATCAGTATATGCAACCTGGTGCAGATGATCGTCCAGGGCCGCTGGCTGCACGACTCCTCATTACTGACGCTGCCACATGTAGAACATCAAGACCTCCATCTGTTCAGGTAAACGACACCACTTCACCACAGCTATACTGTCTGAACAGTCATTTGCGGCTAGCTCTAGGAGCTGGATAGTCTACCGTGTTGTTCCACCAGCTGTGCTTAGAATCAAATTACATCTCACCTTGTATTGATGTCTTCTTCTTCATCCCATGTCATCTACAGTATTCTAGGGCCCCTATTAAAGGATCTATAGCACATGGTTTAAAGTGCATGGCAAAAGTGCATTCAGGGCGTGTCCAGCTCCACTTTCACAAGTTAAACGGCGTATAATCTAACATCAAAGAAGTCTCTTAAGTCTCTTGGTCTCTTAATTAATCCTAGGTGTGTTATCTAAGAATGTCTTTGGGCAATGTTTTGCCTTTATTTGAGAGAACAGTGGATAGCGAGAGGAAATGAGGGAGAGAAATGGGGCTTTAGGCTGGATTCGAACCACGCCGCTGCAGTAAGGACTCAGCCTTGTACATGCGGCACATATGCACACACATGCAGTCAGACACATATAAATATTACTGGAGTAGTGTTTCCACGCAGGCACCATATGAATTTCCAGGGCTGCATCCAACAGTGTCGAATAATTTTGTACAAAATCAATAAAAATGATTTCCCTGTGGTGAAAGACAGCAGGAAGTGTGGGGTGGGACTTGTTGTGATGCTGCCTCATGGCCGAGCATCTCTCACTTCACTCTCTTCCAATCATTCCACAGGAAATGGACAAACAGGAAGGGAAGAAGCAGTGTGGGAGGTTTCAACGGGCCAATCGAAGGACTTCCTGAGCTGATTGCTGCTTGCAATGGAAAGGAAAGTGTTTTCGCTGCTATCGTCAGCCAGGAGTTTCAATCAAGTCACATTGCCCAGGTAAGAAAACATTATTATATTACTTGAATACTGTACTTGCTTTACAAAAGTATCTTCAGAATGGGCCTATTCCCACATTTAATGCATGCAGATTACATCCTATCTCACACACACACACCATTATCAGTGACGTGCCATTGGCAGTCTTGCCACTGTGGTCCCAGGTACCTCCAGGATCCCCAATTACAGCTCCATTGATAGGGTTTACAGCTCCAATTTAAGTGCTAATTGCAGCAGTAATGAGAGTGTCCGGGCACGACGGCAGGCCCTGTGTCTTCACCCAATCAGTGTCCCCGATTTCCTCCTTCCCCACCTTTACACCCCCACCGCCCTTACCCCCTCCCACAGTGTGGCGGCCTCTCTAATTAAATAATTAGATGTGCAGCAGCGTTTCTGTCTGACTGGCTCAGGGAGAGTAATCCTCACATAAATAGCTTTTGCCGGGTGAATCAGAGAGGCTTTTCTCCTCCTAGCTCTCAATACGCTGCCATGCACACATGCACACACACACACACACACACACACACACCTTCCACCAGTTTTCTTTCACACTCTGTGCTTTTTATTCTCAGAATTCTGCACTTCCTTTCTGAGCACCACTTTTAAATAAATAAGAAAAAAACGAGATGAACAGAAAAGGATGGAAAACATACTTTATAAAGAATAACAATGTATAGTTAATTTGAGCCATATGATTAAGAATTAGTTGCATAATTGCAGATCCGGGTGAAGTGAACTGGGTTTGGTTTGGGTCAAAGTAGCTTTGGGCTGATAGATGAGGCCATTGTGATGTCGTGGCTGACAGACATCACAGTGTTGAGCCAGCATCGTGATTCCACCATTATTTGGTAACCTTGGTAACTCATATGCCTGTGAGCACGTGATTGGGGGAATTTTCTCTGATATGTTTGACAATGAAACGGAGTTCGCTGTCCGGTTGGCGTCTCGGCTGCTGTCTGTGGATCTGTTGGTTCTCTGTGACTGAGAAGCTAAATAAACACACGTGGTTCAGTAAAGTGCAGTATGACTTGCTGTCAGTCACCAGAATTAGATTTTTCCCATGTGGGTCCATGACGACACATGATGAAGTCACTAAAACTGTCTAATACATACAGTAAGTTACCTGTGAGTCAGTGTGACTTCACGTTTACACCTCCTGGTTGGTTTGTGATAATAAGGTAGTGTGAACACAAAATGGACCAGAACTGAACAACTAAAAAGAAGCAGATTTTTATGAGAAATACAAAATATATATATATAAATATATAAATATATATACATAGCTCCAATACTTGAGTCTTGCGTCTGGAGTGAACATTTGAAGAACGTCTTCAGAAGTTCCTAAGAACCACGATCGACCAAGGTACGGGTGCAAATTTTATACGGCCTAATTGACACGGGTAGGGTCCCATTCTGTTGCCACAGGTCTAGTGTCTAGTACACTCTTAGAAGAACAGGTGCTAACTAGAACCATAAAGTGTTCTTCGGCTTGTCCCCATAGGAGGACCCTTTGTTGTTCATGGTAGAACCAGGGATTCATCTGAATTATAGGACCCGTGGAATCAGCGCCACAACAGATAGGACATAAGTCAGGCACACCAGGCTGTCCTCAGCAGGTGAACTCATTTCATAGCAGAGAGGGAAGAGAAAGAAGACAGTTAGTAGCATCATTTTAAAGTCCACTTACTACACCGGATGATTCATAAGCCGTCTACAAACTTCAAAGTAATGCAGGGTCCAATGAAAGCAGTAGGAGTATGCACACATAATAATGGTGACAGTGGATAAGATTGAATAAGCCTGTGCTCCAGCTCCTATATTAAGAGCCTCCACCGGCACACAGACAGGTGAAAGTGATTTTCACATTCATTTATTTAAATAATGCTGGAATACTTTTCAGCAAAAGGAATTTCAGTTGTGAAACGGGTACAAATAATGTTGTCCTCCAAAAGGATATTGAGCTGTAGCTGTCTTTTCCTCCAGACAGAGCTTTTTAGCAGATCTCACTAAAATTATCCTTGATTTGAGACGTGAGTAAGCCTTGTCCTAGACTAAAAGAAAAGTTGAATAGCCCTCTATGATCAAGTGATTGGTTAGATGTGGAACAGCATAATAGATACAGTCTCCCTCCTCCTAATCAGTCCTCTCCCTCTTGTCACCGTCTTCTTTGTCCCTCGTCAGGCATGGTCCTTCCTGAGTCATCTCCCCGTGCTGGAGGTTGAGATGAGTGTGAAGGGCTGGTGGGAGGACAGCCAGGAGCAGACGGAGCGTCCCCTGCCTGTAGCAGGACCTAACCTGAGGGAGGAGAGCAGCTGGCTGGATGTCCACGCTGACCAGGAGTACGTCCTGCAGGTGTCACTGAGACGCATCAACCTGGGCCAGCAGAGGGTCAGTACGCTCGATGCCAAAACTACTTTCTATCAAGTCATTGGAATGTGTCATTAGAAACTCTGTTGACAAGATACAACTGTGTGAAATGTGTATTAGTGGAAAACATATTTATCTGCATAGTTACACACCAAATAGGAAGATCTTTGTAAATATTGATTAACCCGTAAAGCTGCACTGCATGCATGACTACATGTAATGTGTCGCTATCACCCGACTGCAGTTCCCCTTAGCTCTACGGAGCTTTTTAGTGAGTTTCAGCTCATTGTTTTGAACTCACATGTTTCTTGTCTTTAGGGTATTAGTTCCGTCTGTGCACTGTCATCGTCCATGTTTCCAGCAACAGCAGGCTGCTGTTTCCAGAGACCAGGCTCTGATAAACCCCCTGCACACGACCTCCTCCGCTCCAAACAGCAGACACACAGTTAGAGACTAGCTGGTGAACATAGTGGAGCCTTCTGCAGCTAGAGAGCCAGGTGTTTTTTGAACAGAGCTAACAGGAGAGTGAATATTAGACATTCATCTAGGGCTGTCGCAGTGAAGTAATGATCTACTGTGGCTCATCAGCGCGGTATGCCGTATTATTGCCATTTCTGTACAAACAGCAACAACACACCCACGCACCGGTGCGGAGCAGAATGTGCTTCTGTTTAGCCAAAGATTTGCAAAAAGCAACATGAAAAACAAGTTTTACAGGCAAACAACCTACTGCGCTCGGTATTTAGCGCGCTTCAAATGAGGCTTAATGTTCACACAGTTTCTTTGGACTGTCCTTCAATATTTCAACATTAGTCCAGTGTCGCCCAGCCTGCTAAAGTTAGCTAACCTGCAAAATAAACAGTAAAACAGCATAAAAAACATGGCAGCACGTGGTGGTCCATCCTTGCTCTTGAACCGTTACTGTTACGGCCCTCATGTTGCTTGTCGAATTTCTTAAACATTGATAGATTTATTTAACACACATAGTAAAGTGTAAAGCAAGAAGGTATGAACATAGCTTGTTGCAGTTGGTTTGCGAATAGTGCAGTATTTCAATATATCACAACAGCCCTACGACACAAACATGACTCCAAATAAATACTTTGCGACTGTGACTCACTCTGTAGCTTCCCGGTTAGGTGCCGTGTAGGATGGGCTTTGCGATATGTTTAATGCTCTGCCTCCCAGACAGACGGCTCATTACAAACCTGAACATGGCTGCAAACCAGAGGCAGCTTTGCTGTTCCTAGATCTTAGATCAGCTCTACGTTATCAGGCTTAGTTCAACATTCATCAGACTCCGCTGTCATCTGTTAGCTTTAGCAGGAATTTGTTAGTCACAGTTGTGCTTTGAGCTTAATGCTAGAACTGATACGCATGTATAACAGCAAAATAACTTTGGACCAAATTTTGATTATATATATTTGAATGGAGCCACTGTGATCAGTTGTTTCACTCACAGCAGCAAAGTAAAAGTACAATTGATTTGATTTCACTTTATCATCAGAAATTTGTCATGCGCCCCATAATGTACACACACATAACAAAAACACAACATTTAACCAAAACAAATACTACGAGCATATATTAGATCAGACATTACGAATAAGTGGCTGCAGTCTGTTACATTACGTTCAGTGCTTAGTCTATGCAGGAACACTAAGGACTACTTAGAACCCAAACTCTGTTTGACAGACTGGGAACAAGAGTTGTTTAACCTCGAGCCTGTGGACTCAACTTTGGTGAACACACACACTTGCATGGCTGACCAGTCGTTTACCAGGGACCTTAAGTAATGCTGCTCCATACACTGCTGCGTACGGCTGCTTTGCATGTTGGGTACAGATGCAGTTCTGTCTGAGGAAGATCCTCAGATGGTGTGGATGTTTAAAGGGCTCAGTTACCTTTTCTGTAGTGAAAGGGTCAAAAAGTTATTGAAAATAAGAAATGTGTTGTGGCTCTTTGGTCTGTTACTTTAAATGGACACACCACACATGTGTATGCATCACAAACTCACTTTATGATCAGTACGATTGCTTTATCAGCTGTGGTATGTTGTCTAGCATAATACAGTCTTCCCTGTCAGGTATTAATAAAGTTTATCTTGTCTTACAGCTGTAAACGTAAAGGCACTTCAACTGAGATCTAATAATCAAATAAACTTTATATAGTGAGTATGTAAGCCTGTGTATCACCGTGATACTTTACAGTGTGTCTGCTGTTTCAGAGGAAGCAGGACAGTAAGGCCCAGGCTCCCAGGTTTTCCAAGGTGAAGGATGAAGGCTGGTTCCTAGTCCTGGGAGAGGTGGATCACAGGGAGCTGCTGGCTGTCAAACGGACCGGATACGTGCGCAACCACACAGCTGTGTCTGTGGCCTTCTACACACCGGAGAAGACTGGAAAGTAAGCAGTCGTACAAGCTTTCCCCGTACACTCCATACGCAGTGTTTGAAAGGAAACTCCTCAGTAGGTTAGTTTCAGGTCAGACTAGGCGAACTGCATCATTCGCCTGACAACAGGCCATTATAGACCAGCCATTTCACCAGAACATAGATGATTGTTTCATAGTTTTAGATTCCCTACCTCATTATAATGGAAACTAGACTGTGGGAAGTGACCAAACCCCATGAAAACAATGTGTTTGTCCTTCTCTCAATACTTTCTGTCTGTGGCTCCGAGTCTTAAGCCCATTGTTTCCTACTGAACATATAAATCTTAGAAACTGTATTTTCTAACAAACATTAGTCGAACAGAAAGAAATGGTACGTTTGTTGGGGACTATTTTCAGCAGCAGGACTGTGTGTGTGGGATTGAGTCAGAATAAACTACAGTGTGTGTGTTTGTGGTTTTTAATAGTTTTTGGACAACAATGTAGCTCTATGGCACAGAGGAAGACGATACGTCAGGCTTTGCTGACTATAAGAAAACTACAGAATATCACCAGACTGTAACCATACAGAAAGAAAGACCATTTTATACTGTGAAAATATAGTCATGGGTCAAAACAGAAACTTCAGATTACTGCATTGCCAGAAACTGCCAGAAATGACCTGAGCAGCTACAAGGCAGGTTTGCCCTTGACTTCCTGAGTTTTAGCTGTTCCAAGTTTAAAAACAAATGGCTTTAGAATTTTACAGCACCACTGGGATAAATTTCTGTCTGCTGACTCATGTACCTTCCGGTTTCAGGTGTATCTACACGCTGTACCTGATGAGCGACAGCTACCTGGGTCTGGACCAGCAGTACGAGATCCACCTGAATGTAAAGCCTGCCAGCATCGCTGCTCAGGTCAACACAGAAGTGTCACTTAGTGACTGACCTGTCCCTCAGCTCGGGAACAGAGGAAGCCACCATCAGCGGCAGTAACACAGTTCCAAGGATGCCTGCAGTGATCAACAGATGAGTGGGACGAATCTGAAACACAGGGACTGTGTCCGAGGAGGTCTTCCTCACGCTGTTAGGTGTCGCTGATCTCTGATGATCAGTGCATTCCCGTCATCATTTTGCAATGACGAGTTTACTATTTTGCTGCACCCACTTTGCATCAGCTGATCTGCTTCAGTTACATAGAAGATAACATATGTAATGTGACTGCAGTGCATTCTGGTCTGTTGAACCTGCTGTTAGAGAAAAAGGTACATTAGGTCTAGAAGTATCTCCTGTGATTCTTTCAAACTAAAATAAATATGACCTTCATTTAGTTACTTGCTTTAGTTAAACAGATTTCATGTTTTCAATTAATGGATTTACCTCAAAGCCATCAGTCATCGATCCTTCTGTAACGTCACTGATGGACAGTAGTTATGTCCCATTTTCAGAAGGTGTCTCCTTTTAAAGTCTAGAACAAATATGTAAAAACAGAGCAGTGAGGCTGTCCTGTTCCCTTTATGCCTCTGAAATAAAGTTTCCCCCCTCGTGATCTGAAAATCCTATGATATTCAGATGAACTAGATCGATTCGATCATCCAACAAGCATGAAGCATGCGGAGGCCTTACATTTGGGTACTGTCGGAAATGATTCTTTGTTGAATTAGTCCAGTCCTCCAAAGACCCCACTTTCAGAAGCCACGTTGAAGGAGGCAGCCCTGAAATGGGACAGAGCCTCTGCCAGTGGAGCATTCACTGCCATTTTGAATGCCACTGTACAAACTGGGCTCCACAACATTTACTCAAAAAAATCAATTCCAGTCAACATCCACGATGTGACAGAGGCTGCTACAGAGTTATGGAACCGTGTCCCCCGTTACCCTTTCATAGGCCGAGGAGAATGGTGTCTCTCTTGGGCAATAGAATCAACCAACGTTCACTATATTCACACAGTGTTTCCACCCTGGCGCGTTCAATTCATAAACTTCTGTTGCAGTCAGGTTTCACTAGCATAACCTAGGCTGTAATATTGCTGGATATTGTGTCAGGAGAATATATATCAACCAGTGAGATGTGGTCAGAACGCGACATGCTTTACAGATTCAGCCTGGTGCTGATCTGTGCTTTACCTGACCAAAGATGTAGATAAGAGGTGAACTTATGTTCTAGGGTTGGTTTGTTTTTTTAAAGACAGGAGGAAATAAAATAGACCCCCACAGACACTCTATCCAACAACCACTGTGGCTTGTTGGGTTCAGGGTTAACTGCTGCATGGAGTCTGTCGGTTCTTGTGACACAATATTTAAAAAATAGTTTTGGTGTATTGAATTGATTTAGAATTAGTTGTTAGTTTAGAAAATCTTAATTGAGACATTGATCCAAAGATAAAACACACAGCATTTTGGTTTTGCAGTTTTGTGTCATACGGGAAGAAAATGATTATTTGTTTCCTCTCTGAGCGTGAACCTAGGATGTTGGGTGGCCTGGGCCATAGCAAGGTATCGCCAGTCTTCAGTAGAGCAAGGTACCATTACAACACAGTCATGGAGTACAGTATAATGTGTTTCATTAGTAATAAATCACTGAACCAAAGTACTATAGAAAGTACAGTTTAGTTGGTATTGCTAAATGCAGTTGAGTAATGGATGTCCAACAATCAAGTTAAATTTACACAAGTGAGTTAAGTCAGTATAATGAAATATCTTTATGTTGGCATTAATCATCACAGTTAAGTAAAGCTAAACAAACAGGATGTT
>NC_060152.1:32882508-32883157 GCF_021292245.1 Micropterus dolomieu | reverse complement strand
AGGTAGTGATTTAATGGCGTAAGGAAAGCCCTAGAAGGGTATGCAATTTGAACTGCTTAACAATAGCGCTGTGTGAACACAAGTGACTTTTTCAAATTGATTCAGAACAAAGTATCTGTTCCAACAGGCCGTCATTCCCTTGTGGCATGACGGCAGGTTTCTGTATGTGCCCACAACTGCTATATTTAAGTTCAAACTCATGATACACCATTGGAAAGCTTTGTGATTCAACCAATGCAGTTTCAGCTTCCTGAAAATGAGCTTCACAGAGAACCTGACATGGTCGTCTCACATCTCCACACTGCTGAAGAAACGACTTTTATTTCTTGAGGAAGCTTAAGACGGTCAAATTCGCGTGCCGCATTCTTGTCAGCTTTTACAGAGGAGCAATAGAAAACATCCTGACTGGAAACATCACAAACTGGCGTGGGGCGTGCACGGCCCAGGACCGGAGGGATCTGCAGGGTGATTAAACTGCTCAGAAGATCATTGGTACCCATCTCCTGAGCATCAGTGAGGTGAGGTGTCTACGCAGAGCCCAAAGATACTAAAGAACAGTACCAACCCAGCCTCAGCCTGTTCACCCTGCTGCCTTCTGGGAAAAGATATAGAAGTATCTGCTGTTGCATCACCAGACTGCAGAGCCGCT
>NC_060152.1:32856661-32882488 GCF_021292245.1 Micropterus dolomieu | reverse complement strand
TTTAAAGTCTAGAACAAATATGTAAAAACAGAGCAGTGAGGCTGTCCTGTTCCCTTTATGCCTCTGAAATAAAGTTTCCCCCCTCGTGATCTGAAAATCCTATGATATTCAGATGAACTAGATCGATTCGATCATCCAACAAGCATGAAGCATGCGGAGGCCTTACATTTGGGTACTGTCGGAAATGATTCTTTGTTGAATTAGTCCAGTCCTCCAAAGACCCCACTTTCAGAAGCCACGTTGAAGGAGGCAGCCCTGAAATGGGACAGAGCCTCTGCCAGTGGAGCATTCACTGCCATTTTGAATGCCACTGTACAAACTGGGCTCCACAACATTTACTCAAAAAAATCAATTCCAGTCAACATCCACGATGTGACAGAGGCTGCTACAGAGTTATGGAACCGTGTCCCCCGTTACCCTTTCATAGGCCGAGGAGAATGGTGTCTCTCTTGGGCAATGGAATCAACCAACGTTCACTATATTCACACAGTGTTTCCACCCTGGCGCGTTCAATTCATAAACTTCTGTTGCAGTCAGGTTTCACTAGCATAACCTAGGCTGTAATATTGCTGGATATTGTGTCAGGAGAATATATATCAACCAGCCTGGTGCTGATCTGTGCTTTACCTGACCAAAGATGTAGATAAGAGGTGAACTTATGTTCTAGGGTTGGTTTGTTTTTTTAAAGACAGGAGGAAATAAAATAGACCCCCACAACCACTGTGGCTTGTTGGGTTCAGGGTTAACTGCTGCATGGAGTCTGTCGGTTCTTGTGACACAATATTTAAAAAATAGCTTTGGTGTATTGAATTGATTTAGAATTAGTTGTTAGTTTAGAAAATCTTAATTGAGACATTGATCCAAAGATAAAACACACAGCATTTTGGTTTTGCAGTTTTGTGTCATACGGGAAGAAAATGATTATTTGTTTCCTCTCTGAGCGTGAACCTAGGATGTTGGGTGGCCTGGGCCATAGCAAGGTATCGCCAGTCTTCAGTAGAGCAAGGTACCATTACAACACAGTCATGGAGTACAGTATAATGTGTTTCATTAGTAATAAATCACTGAACCAAAGTACTATAGAAAGTACAGTTTAGTTGGTATTGCTAAATGCAGTTGAGTAATGGATGTCCAACAATTAAGTTAAATTTACACAAGTGAGTTAAGTCAGTATAATGAAATATCTTTATGTTGGCATTAATCATCACAGTTAAGTAAAGCTAAACAAACAGGATGTTGTTGAAATGATGTTGCTTCAGTTTAGTTAGCTGGACGCTGACCTATTAATTAAATCCAAGTTGACCAGATAATGTTGGAATTGCCTAAAACATCATGTTGGTTGCACATAAGTCAGTTCTCGGCATCATAATAATACTATTTAATTACATCTAACTCAACTCAGTTTGGTGGAAGTTGTTGACAGAACTGGATTAAAAAAGTCCCAACAAATTATTTTTTTGAGTGCAGTGTCTTGCCTGTAAAGGGTTACGCCAACAGATGACCACATACAGTGCCTTAGCAACATACTGATGGACCCTAATTCCATCCATCGTCAACCGCTTATCCTGCGTACAGGGTCGCATCTAGGCCGCATGGTTTTGGACGGTTAGGAGGAACCGGAGAGAACCCACGCAGACACGGGGAGATTAATTCCAACTACACCTAATCGATGGTATATAATTGATGAAAGTAAGTCTGATATTCCCCCTCCTTTTAGCTCTGTTTTTGGTCT
Source organism: Micropterus dolomieu (assembly GCF_021292245.1). NCBI lineage: Eukaryota > Metazoa > Chordata > Actinopteri > Centrarchiformes > Centrarchidae > Micropterus > Micropterus dolomieu. The sequence goes on along the minus strand of NC_060152.1, from coordinate 32,880,756 downwards.
CCTCTGGCTCCTGAGGGAAATCACATTGTTTTCACAACGTCATTTGGTACATTTTTAATAAAGAAATGTTGATCATAGCTTTAACATTGACGCAGATTGTGTTCGTCGACTCACAGCCGTCGTGCACTTCAACCCTGTTGTTTAAAGTTTTTCTCAATTGCTTAAACACATTTCTTAAAATGATGCCGCTTTTTATTCAAGCTCTAAACACAAATCCACAACTTCTCACCCAATTCCCCAAACATCCTATTTTCAGGTCAAAATGAAGCTCTGCACTCAAAACCATTCAATCTTTGCCCTCTGACATAACACACAGCTCCTGAAAAACACACACTACAACACAGTTTTACACACTGGTGAGGAAAAAATCAAAACAATACTACAAAGACTGGTTGTTAGTAATGTTGCGTGTGGTTCTCCCCCTCAAAAACTTTTTCACATTATGAACACAAAAGAAATAACCTCCTCCTCTCTGGTGTCCTCTTCCTTCAGATTTATCTGGATTCATTGTTCCTACACTGAATGAACTGACTCCGGCCCTTTTTATCTATCTATTGAAGCTTCTGATTGGTGTGTTATTAATTACGACTGTTTGTGTTTCCACCTGGGTAGCTGTGTGCTAACTGGGCTCAAACTGTGCTGAACAATATTGAATGTCAGCGCTTTCTCAATGACCGCAGGGGTTAAGTTAGTTTCACAGCTGTTACCTTCAATGGCTTCGTCTTAAAGCCTCGATGTCTTCCAGTTTAGAGATATGTTGAAGAGCTAATTAAGGCAGTTTGATCACCTGAAAATCACCAAAGATGGCGATGCACTTTGCAGCACTACGAAATGAATGTCCGTCCGCCACGCCTGTCATGGTAACAGAGTTGGGGGCCGTCTTAAAAGTGCTATACAATCCATTTCAATCATCAATAACTTTTTTTGTTTTTAAACACACAATTTCAAACCACTGCCAATATAGAAAGTGACCACCCTTAAACAATTCACACCTGTGAGTTTGTAAAGAAAAGTTCTGAAAAACAAGTATTATTAATTAAATATGCACAGTGCCAAGATTGTAATTTCAAGAGCCTGCTCATTTATGAATATTGACATCAGATCACCTCTCATCTGTCCTGGACGTTCTTTCACAACTTTCACAGCTGTAAGTTGTTTTTTGTAATGGTTAAATGTTGAGAATCGTGGAATTTTACTGTTATCGGGATCAACTTCTACATTTTTGGTATCGTGACATCCCTAAACAGTTGAAGTCTGACGTTTACACACAATACATTCAAACTTAGCTTTTTGTCTTTCTTGACATTTAATCCTAGTTAACATTCCCTGTCTTAGGTCAGTGAGGATCACTACTTTAATTTAATAATGTGAATTGTCAGAATAATAGTAGAACAGAGTTCTGTCTGTAGGCCTCGCACACACTTAGGTTTGCCCACAAATTTTCAATTGGATTGATGTAGGGCTGGGCGATACGTCCAAAAATGTTATCACGATAAAAAATTTCATATCGTTCTATATCAATAATTATCAGGATAAATGTCTAGTCATTATTTCTTTTAAGTTCAAAGGCTGATTTTTGCTCCTGTGTGAAAGTTGAGGAAACCAGAAGGTTTATTGTGGTTTTTCTTTATGGTCAGAACAATTATGATAAAATCTTTTTTCAGTCCCTTTTCCTCAACAAATAAAATATCTTAATAGATGTTCTTGTGGTTAATGTATAATGTACTGCTGTCGGAGTGTTTTTTTTCTCAACGCAGCGTTCACAACCCCTCTCTTTCATTCACTAACCATTTTGTAGAATTCAGTGCTCTTGTGGTGACCAACATCTGAGAGATGTGTTGTTCTGACCAAATATCTATGAGGCAGCTTCTCGCAGGACCAAATCAACCCGTGATTAATTTTTCGCATCAGGTAGTGATTTAATGGCGTAAGGAAAGCCCTAGAAGGGTATGCAATTTGAACTGCTTAACAATAGCGCTGTGTGAACACAAGTGACTTTTTCAAATTGATTCAGAACAAAGTATCTGTTCCAACAGGCCGTCATTCCCTTGTGGCATGACGGCAGGTTTCTGTATGTGCCCACAACTGCTATATTTAAGTTCAAACTCATGATACACCATTGGAAAGCTTTGTGATTCAACCAATGCAGTTTCAGCTTCCTGAAAATGAGCTTCACAGAGAACCTGACATGGTCGTCTCACATCTCCACACTGCTGAAGAAACGACTTTTATTTCTTGAGGAAGCTTAAGACGGCGTGCACGGCCCAGGACCGGAGGGCTCTGCAGGGTGATTAAAACTGCTCAGAAGATCATTGGTACCCATCTCCTGAGCATCAGTGATATCAGTGAGGTGAGGTGTCTACGCAGAGCCCAAAGATACTAAAGAACAGTACCCACCCAGCCTCAGCCTGTTCACCCTGCTGCCTTCTGGGAAAAGATATAGAAGTATCTGCTGTTGCATCTCATCCAGACTGCAGAGCTGCTTCCCCCCCGCCCCCCCCCCCCCCCCCCCCCCCCCCAAGCTATCAGACTATTAACTCTAATTCATCCTCAGCACTGCTCCACTGATGATAGATTATTTCTGTTTACCGTTTTTATAAATGCTTCTTTATTAATGTATATTGTCTGCTACATAGCAGAAGGGAGTTTCACTCTATAACCTGTTATATTGTGACAAAATAAATCTACCTACGTACTACGAAACCTCATAGTCGTCGCACTGATCGACTATATTACAACAAAAGGTCCCAGCTATAGTTGTCTGCATGCATGTGTTAACAAACATTTTCAAGTGGAAAAGAAAAATGTATTTTAGTGTGTTCAAACTATTATTAATCCATTCCAGTAGCACTTGCAGTGATTCTGACTGTTGGGTTAGACACTTCAGACTGTTGTCATACAGAAAAGCCCAAAACCATGCATTTAATATAAATGGTTCAAGAACCGCATTCAGTTTTCTTTTTAGGCGAATTTCACAGGAATGGTAAGAGGTTAATGACTTCAACCTAAGTGTATGTAAACTACCAACTTAAGCTGTAGGAGGGCTACGCTACATCAGTGGAGTAGTTTTAAAGATCCTGGTTATACTGATTATTGCTCATAAACTGCTGTTAAGGTTGGGCAACTTTGGGCAAACCCCCCCCCCCCCCACAAACTTGGGGAAAGATCGTGTTTATGGTTGGAAAGAAAAGGCCGACACAATGCAAACTCTGGTCTCTGGCATGAAAGTCAGATGTGCTACTTCACACCCTTACATCTGCCTCGCTACATAAAGGCCGCATTGCTTCCTGTATAGGCCTTTTTCATAGCAGACACTTTGTCTTGTCAGACCAGGAAAAGCACAGGTGTAGCTAATAGCATTAACGATGGCAGCAAGTGTCCAAGTAAGCCCAGTGAGCCAGCCAGCACAACACCAGGAGGCTGAAACCGAAGCAGCTAGATGGAATTGAGTCATCATTCATGTACACCTGTGCTTTTCCTACAGGGACATGCCAACATGTCTTCTGTCAAACAGGCCTGTTGGCACTGAATTATACTGGGCTGTGCACTAATGGGATGATGGGTAGTTTCTTATAAATGAATTGTCCCTGTTATAATGTAAGACACACCCAGAAATGGCTTGACAGCTGAGGATGAAACTCTGCCACCACAATTCTGTAATACAGCGTCAACCCCAGAAACTCAAACGCAGGATCCGTATTTCTTAGAAACAACCACACTGACATCAAAAGTGTATTCAAAGTTCATCATTCAATTTGTACTTAGACCCTTGGGATTAGAATGTCCTGACAGTCACAGTTTGTGCATGCATTGACGATCTTTACATTTTATTGCACACTTCTTAAACCCTGTTTAAGCTGTTTATCGAGCACAACATTTTTCACTGAATCACACTTGTTTACATCTACTTAAATTAGTGGGCTATAATCCAGTTATTGTGTTGGCGCTCATAATAGCCAGTGTGCTGAATAAAGCTTCCAAAGATCCATCCAAGACAGATTACCAGCAGATAGCAGCAATTATGACAGAGGTCACATCCCCGGTAATATTTCTGGTTCACTGATGTGAGGAGAAGTTGACATCATAAGATCACACACACACATATTACACATTTAGACCTCCTATGTTCAGATTTGACAGTTGTAAGCTAAAATTTGACATTATAATAAAGGGATTTAGTATTCCACATATGTGGCAGTGTGAAGAAGGGTTCACAGCATTTAACCATAATGTTAGGACATTTACATAAAACATAATTAAAAAGTAAAAAACATTACACATGTAAACAATCTCTGTCATGTATTGTCTTTTTGTTGTTGTTTTCTTTTTTATTCCCAGATGTTCCCAAATGTTTGATTTTTTTTTTTCTGTGGTTAGTCCAAAAATGTTTCTGTGGGTTGAGTGGGGGACAATTTGAATTTATGACCTCAGTATTTCTAAAATCCTGGCTGCGCCCTTAACCAACAAAAATGTTTTCCAAATCCCATGTGCTTTTTCAACCTGCGTTGTGTTGTTAAACACACTGTATCTGTCTGACCTCTGCCACTTAGTACAAAATACACTTGTCATTTTTTTTACCACACAGTTAACCCCCCCACTCTCTGTGCTGCTCGCTCAGTTGTTCCATGCCGGATTACTACATGAGCCCAGGTTTGCTGTGTGGTCATCTGAATAAACACACATGAATTCCGAAAGATGCAACTTACAACTGAAATACTGAAGGTCTTGAAAATGGAATTTGACAACTGATGTTGTGTTTTAGTGGAATATAAGCTTTCACTTAAATCAGCACAAACTTGTGAACACACACTAAGACTGGAGCTTTAGGGGCCTCTTGATTTCAGGGCCCAACGCCAGTTTACCAACATGGTAAATAACTATAAAATAAATTTGCAATGAATCAAATTGCCAAAGTTAGTTAAAAATATGACCAACAATAAAAATAAAAACTTGTATCATAATCTCCCTTTGGTCTGCATCTTGAGGCCCCGTTTTGTACAGGGGCCCTGTGTCAAACTCTAGTTTTTAAGACTTTTAATGTTTAATTTTATAGTATGTTTAACAGGTGTGTTCATCAGGGCTACAAGTAATTATTATTGTCATGTTGGATTCAGCTGCCAATTATTTTAGCAATGAATCAATATTGAGCTATAAAACATCAGAAAACTTAAAATAAAATGCCCCTCACTGTATCCTAGAGAGAACACTGACCTCATTAAATGTCTTCTTTAATGTAAAACCAAAAAAAGCATCAGATCTGCACATTGTAGAACTTGGAATAACATTTCTGGAGTTTTACTTTTGTTAAAAAATGAATTGTTTTTCACAATATTTGCAGAATAAATGTTGGAACTAATAGAAAAATCAATGAAGCAGCAGCTCTAGTTTAATCAAATGTTCACAAACTACGTGACACACAGCACATCTAGGGCAGGACAGTATTCAAGAGTACTGGTAGGAATTTAGCTAAGTTTCTGGGTCAAAACTGTGATGGGTAAGTGTGGGAGTCCGAAGAGGGGCCCACAGCTCATTTTCGCAGTTGCCCTCTTTGCATGGCTGTTAATCCAGCCTTGGGTATGTATCCACCAGTAGGAAAAGTAGTCAAATAATCATTTCTGTTGCATTATTTGTTTAAGAACACCTGTTGCTGTCCGGAGGCTCTTTCTGAATGTTATTGTAATAAAAAGTCAGCTTTGCATCTCAAAAGCAAATAGTCAGATATCTAGTTTACTGAAACGTTTGTTCGGATGCTTCTGTAACAGCTCTGATCTTTGAACAATATAATCAGCGTGTTGTGATCACTGCATATCCGGGCTAAGTCGGCGCTGACTGCGCGGAGACTTCGCCATATGGAGGACTTTCGATCGTCATATTTTCCACAGACGCACTTTAATTACCAGTAAATTTGGAGTTGAAGCGAAGGTTAAACCAGCGTCAACCATTTCGTGCGCCTCCAGCATCTCGGGTGATTTCCTCACCGCAGGCTGGATCCCATTACCGCGCGGCCGCGCTGGCTCCAGCACAGCCGGAGAGGGAGCGAGCCCGCACGGTGTGTGTGTGTGTGGGTGTGTGTGTGCGCGCGCTCCCACACCAGCATCCAGGCCTGTAAAGGGTCGGGAAACAACGGTAGCCTCGAATTAAGCTTGCTCTTTAACAGCATGAAGCCTGCGTCCAGTAACAGGCTATGCGAAAGCCTAATCGCTAATGATCGCATTCATAATAACTTTACTGTATAAACCAGCTGCTGTAAAATCTGAAGACGCGTTAAACCAATAACCACGTTTAAACAGGTGTAAGTCGTGTCTGCAGGTACAGTGATAAGGTGAGTGTGTCGGGTTTCTCTGAAAGGGTCTAACATCAGATGCCACGTGGCCTCGTGACACCTCCATTAATCTGAGTAGGACTACCTGTTTATTCTACTGCGATGTGCAGATACAGTAATTCATCAGTAAGAATCAGTTTTCATAATAGGCACACAAAGGTAGGCTATGGGAAATATAGGCTATATAGCCTGTTATATCTGTTTTAGAAAATGTTACCAAGAAACTGAAATGAACCTTTATCCACTCCTGTGTGCAGAACGTGATGGCACATTTCCATTTTCCGAGACTCAACCAGTAGGCCAAGATGAACGTCTTAGAAAATACAAAGCAACTTATGAAACCATTTCAACTTTGATTTTAGAGACGCAGCCTATAGTTCACATAAACCAGTCTCTGTGTCATATAAACCAAATACAATAATAAGCCATAAATACATCGCGTGCTTTAAATAAAACAACATCGGCAGAACCGGATCAGGAGAGGCCTACAATTTAAGAACCATGGAAGCCAAACTTCCTTCAGAAATCTGACTGTTCTCAACAGCAAATATTAGCCTGGATCATGGCCTGAGCTTTCTGAAGGAAAGTTGTTAGAATGTTTTTAGCCGACCAAGTATTAAAACACACTGCTGCCAGTGAGGGCGACACCCGGATGTTGCTGGATGCAGGTTGTTAGCCTGATTTTATAAATGATGAAAATTGAAATAGCCTGGCCTGCATTAAGTTAAGTAAGGATAGATAGGCCCGCATGCTTGTCACATGAAAGACAAGCTCCCATGGATTATTATATAAATCAGTTTACTAAATGTGTCAGCTATTTAAAAAAAAAAAAAAAAAATAGAAAATAGATCCTTTAAAAACTGACATATGTTTTCAGGAGTTCTGCATACCCGGTTCTCTCAGAGCAGAGGGAACGGGCTCTGGGGGATTTTCTCTCCACTTCGGGCCAGAGGTGAACATCTACAACCAGCCAATCCCCGTTCCTCGTGAGCACGTCATTACGAGTACTGGCCAATGTATATGCGAGCAGGGTGTCCAACCGTCCAATAGGAGCAGGGCTGCGTGCAGTGGTGGGCGGGCCCTCGCGCCTGCAGCACTGAGGAGGCTCAGGATGCGCCGCTATCCACAAAATCACATGGAATCGAAGATATGCGAATGCTGGGCTTTTTTGGAGACTCTCTCTGGACACGTTGAAGCCAAACAGGCGTCAGTTTAGCGACCTGTCGGCCGCGTCTGCGCGGAGGTAAGTGAACAAGCACCTGGTTAAATGGGATTTATAAGAACACAGCCACTAACCTTACATTTCTGCAGAAGGATTCAAACAAGTGTTTAGTTTAGTTTTGCTGACAGACACAGGGGATGTCTCGCCCAAATAACGGCAGCCTACAAATCAAAGTGTATCTGACCCGGTCTTCGTCCTGCAGGGCCTCATGCCTCCAGCGGTTCCACAGGTCCCTTTAACACCAGGTGTGATGGATCCATGTGTGCGGTGAGCCCCCCAACGGGCTGACCAAAACGCCACTAGAAGCCTCAGAAATCCAGGAATTACCCGCGTCCTGTTCGTCGCCAAGCACCGCAACACCTGGAATATGGGGACGCGTCCACGCGCCGGCAGCTGCGGGTTTTAGGCCGACGAAGGCCAGAAATCCTCAAGTTCGGAGACGTCGCGGCTCCATTGCGATGCTATGAGACAGCCTGACACGGACTGAGGGGACAACATGAAGGAGAAATCTAAAAACGCTGCCCGGACCCGGCGGGAGAAGGAAAACAGTGAGTTTTATGAACTGGCCAAGCTGCTGCCGCTGCCCTCCGCCATCACCTCCCAGCTGGACAAAGCCTCCATCATCCGGCTGACAACCAGTTACCTGAAAATGAGAATAGTGTTCCCCGAAGGTAAGAGAGCTGCTTTTAAAAAGACACACATCCAAATACACAGAATACCAATTTTATCAGCAAAATAATAAATCTGACACCTACAAAATTATATTATAGGCTATAATTATAATTATATAAAAGCAAAAAAGCTCCTATAGTGTTAATAGTATAGTTTCTAGTTTATAGTATATAGTATAATTTAGGATGTTGTTATTATTATTAGCCTTTTAGTATTAATAGTACAGCAGGCTAGAAGTCTAATATTTAAATTATGTTGGTGCTCTAGCTATATGCAAGGCTTCTTGTGTTTTTTATTAGGCCTACAGACTTTCATGATATTATTTTCTAAATAATAGGCTATATTTGTCTATCTTAATTTTCTTTTGTCCTTTTTAATGTAATAAATATCATTTTCTGGGTGGTGAGTTGTGGCCAGCAATCCTGGAAATTCATTGTTCATAATTTTACAGGAACGAAAAATCAGTAGCCTAATCTCCGCATTCCATATTTATATAACAAAAACCCCACATCGTTCTACAAATTCTCCTACAAAAAAAAACCCCCGTCCGTAAGCATGATTTTTTAAATTTACATTATTTTCATGTTTTATTATTTGAGCTTTACTCACGAAAATCTCTATCTGCGGTTAAATGAAGGCTTGTGCGCACATTTTTTATAGTGTTTATTCCAGCTTCAGGACTTTGATGTAGGCCTGTTATTTTTGTCCTAATCCTGTAGGTTATTATTAAAATATCTTCACCTGGCTGTTCAGTGAAATCTATCCTTATCGCGGTGATTAGAATATATTCTTCAGATATGAAATGACATTTCGCCCGACTGACTGAGCACATATCGAGTCAGCAGCGGCTGTCTCCTGTGTCCCTCGGTCCGTGTCCACAGCCTGCAGTGATGTGGTTTCTCTCCGGGGCCCCTGGCGTCCCCTGCCAGCAGATTAGCTGTGATGGGGCTCCGTCCTGCGTGCCTGCTGCAGAGCCGCGGATATTAGTATGATGTGCACGTCTGATCCCGCAACATATGGAGCTCCTTGTAACATTGAAGCAGGCCTGCTACAGGGATGGTGGCGTGACAAAGAACCTGGTGGGGAAACAACAAAGGAAACATGGATCTGGAATGGATCTGTGTTTTTACCCTCTGAGAGCCAACAACTAAATATGGCTGTATTGATCATTTACATCACAGGATTCACACACTGCAGAATGAGACCAGTACAAGATCAAAAGTATCATTAAAACCATCAGTATCCTCTCTGCAGGAACATTGGTCTTTATATATATATATATATAAATATACAGATAATTAATAAAGAGCAATTTTGCTGTAGAATTGATAATAAAGGTGTCATATACTGTGAAAATAGAGCTAATAAACCAGAGGAAAGAAGCGTAATCCATGTTAGCCTTTAATGTTAACACTCTTTTGTATCTTCTTCCCTCCAAAGTCTTCTGTGTTCTGATGAGATACCAGTGCTTAAAATGGCACAAATGTAAAGTACAGCACTTGGCTGTACTTTGCGTGAAAAGTACCAAAAACAGTTAGAAAATCTTTTTTTCAGGGATACACTGCACATTGTGCGTGCATGACTGCGAGATGTTTGGCTGCTGTACTCGTACTGTGCTGCTCCACATGTGTGGCCACATAAGTATGCAGATGAAGCTCTCTGAATCAGGGACGGTCTCGCTCACGCAGGCTGCAGGGCTTCGCTCCTCTGTCCTCTGTGTTGTGTTTTCTCCATTAAAAACACATCTGCTGGTTTAAAGGCCGGACCTCTTCACACCTTTTTACTCCGAGGACTCCCCTACACTCCACAACGTTAGTCGTGAAGAAGCCCATCTGAGAGGGCTTTAGTGGTTTTGCATAAGTAGGGAGAAGAAAAGCTAAAAGTATTCTTAATTTTGACGGGATGCATCAAAGTGGGCTTTTTTTCACTGACTTTGGGGGACGGTGGTGGCGGGGTACTTTTATTTATGGCGCTCAGAGTGGTCAGTTGAATGACCTTTGACCTCAGCTATGTTGTCCATCCGGGATTAAATTACATGACACCCCACACCACAGATATCTTGCTGATCCTCTCTGCCTAAGCCCTGAAAGAGATTTAAACAGAGAGGGAGGCTAAAATCACTTGTTTTAAATGTACTGTACATCTGCTAAATAAAACGACCATTTATATCTACTTTACTGTGACTAATTCACATTTTATCACAGCTTATTTAACGGCTACAGTAGCAAACCTTCACAACAAAGTAAAAATGTCAGGAAGATTAAGATTATGTATTATGTGTAATACAAAAAAAGATCTCATGGTCCATCTTAGGGTGTTCCCCGGCAGACTGACTTCTTGTCTTGTTGGCTTCAATTTCGAGCATTATGAAATATGCAAAGTTTATGTTTAATGGCCAAGTGAGATATTGAAATGGCTCAAGTGAGCTACCGTAGTTTATTATTATTCCGCATGGAGATGTTTATGCTCAGTTGTCCTTTTCAATAAATATGAATGCGCTGCTGCTTATGTGCCCTCAGCAACATGTTCATACTCTCCCCCCAAAAGTTTATTATTATTATTATTATTATTATTGCTGGTCTTTAAGTGTGTCAGACCGTGTTAACGAAACAGTGACTTCTTAATTGTGTATTGCTGCCAGTTTAAAGATTAAAATAATAGGCAGCCTGATAGTGTTGAATTGTGGAACATGAAATCATCGATGAGTGAGTGAATCGGTTCACTAGATTTATTTATCTTTTTATTCAAACATGTGTCTCCCAAGTGGATATCGGGCGTTTTAGATTTTATTGTGTTAATTTTACATATTAAATAAATAATAATAAAAAAAGATGTTTTTATATTAAAAGAGGTGGGTCCCACCCGAAGATGATTAAAGAGATGAATTGTTGTGTTTATTTAGAGCTTTTCTCGTTTTGCTTTTTTCTTCTTGTGAAACACTGGACGCTTTCACCTCTTCAGGCCCCAAACGAGGAAAACATCGCTTCTTTTTGTTAAATCTGTGGCCACAAGCAGAAAAGGTCGGAAAGCACTGCTGTAATAATGTAAAATATATCGTATAAAGTGGGGAAATGCGCGTTTGTCACGTCTCCTCTAAAAGATAATCCAATGATGAAATGAATGGTTTAATATATATGATATAATATATGAATAAATAATAAAGGAGGGAGGCTGCTCACTTCAGGAGCTTTCCTTCCTCCACGCTTCCTCTCCCTGCAGGTGAGCTCTGTGTTCGGTTTAGGTGAGCCGTCCGTTACCTGCAGCACGTCACGTGCAGCCGGCTCCCAAACAGATTGGTCCAGTATCCGGTCCAGTATCTTGTGCATGGTTTCAGGTGGAGAGTCCACACCGGGACTCTCCTCAGCCAAACGATGAGGAGCTTCTATGGACATACTATCACTGCATACCAAACTTCAATAGATTTTCTTTCACTTTTAGCGTGTTTAACCAATCTAATCTAATATAGGCTACAAAAAACAGGATATTAAAGTGATTATTTCTTATTGGTATGTTTTCCTCAGAACGGGCAGCGTCTCACTAATAACCTAAAAATTTTTTTTTCTCGTTCCAGCAAAAGCACAGCTCTCCTACACTTCTAACTGATTCATGTGGATATTATTAGGGGCCTACAGGACTTCTGTGAGGACTAATTGCGGTGTGCGTGTGAGACCAACAGCCTTAACAGACGCACCCCAGAGCTAAATGTTAAAATCCCTCTTCTAACTCTTCCCGTGCTGGGCCCACAGTGTACTCCGTGCGTTGAATCCGGTTTCTGGTTCTGCTTCAGACCCGGCGGCTCGCGTGATGAAGTGTTACCCTGCGCTGTAGTAAAGTCCTTTAAAGGCTCTATCTTTATATTGATTTACATTTGATATGAAGTGGAAGCCAGTGAGTTGTTTCACTTGTGGGTATTTTGGGGGGGGGGGGGTTTGATTGTGTCTTTTTATGCAAACGTGAGATCCATGTGGGCTCCAGGAGGGGCGGGAGCGGCGGGGCGCTGTGATCCCTGCATGCCGCCTGTTTATTCTGCAGAGCTGGATTTGCATTTCAATGCAGACCCTGCACAGACTCTTGTTTGCTGTCCGCTGTGGCTCTGTGCCTCACGCCATCTGAGATGTTATTTACTACTGTTGGGAAGGGTTTAGTGAAATGTTTTCACGCTACGACATTTGCAGTGATCCAGATTGGATAAAGGTCCGCTCCCAGATTCGGGTGTATTTATTAGAGCTGTAGGCTGACAAGTCATCGCAACAAACACTTTTTCTGATCAGATGAAGCTGTTAAATGTTTGTAGTCTACAGTTTTGAAATTGAAAGCTTATTCAGTAATTGTGCACTGAGGGAAAAAGGAATAAATGTATTGTTCAGAGATTATCGTACTGATATATACATTTGCTGTTTATGATGCAGCCATAATACAATTAGGTCTGTAGGGTATAATTATAAGTCTTCTGTTATGCATATGCTAAACTGTAGAACTAGAAATGCTCTTGGTGTACAAGGTTTTGAATCATATTCTTTGTCTTGCTTTCAAGGCAAGGCAAGTTTATTTGTATAGCACATTTCAACAACAAGGTAATTCAAAGTGCTTTACATAAAACATAAAAGCAACAGGGAAATATAAAAAGTTTAAAAGCAACATAAAAAATATAATAAAAGTTACAGGGTTACAATCAGGGTTAAAAGAGTTAAATGGAAAATAAAAACAGGCTGAGGGGATTTCATAGTAAAATAAACATTTTATTTCTTATAATTACATTTTCCTCTGTGTGTGATTTGTTTGTCAGGCCTGGGGGAGTCCTGGGGTCATGTGAGTCGCAGCAGTTCTCTGGATGGAGTCAGCCAGGAACTAGGCTCCCATCTCTTACAGGTAATTTTTTTTACTAGTTTATATATTTTATAGAATTCACAGTTGACTGAAAAACATTGTGGGCTTTGGGGTTTGCAAGTGGCTGGGAAGCCACAAGGTCACTTAAGAGGGCCCTTAAAATATTAATTTAAATGAAAAATCTAAATAATTCTACAGTTTAAATTCACCCTAACAAGACATTATTATTATTATTATTATTATTATTATTATTATATCATGGGTAGAGGGTGTGTGTGGTTTAGTTGCTACTGCCGTCTGCCTCCTGCTGCCTTCATTCATGTTCTTTAAGAGTGAAATGAGCTGAACACATTCCTGGTCACGCACAGAGCTGCAGTCTGTCCAGCAGCCCCTCTCACATCAGCAGCAACACAATGGAGCAGGGCTACAGGCCACACGCTGGCCAGAGAGAACCACAGATTGGCTGGTGCTGGTCGGGCAGGCCTAGCAGAGTGCCAAACGGAGCTGCGTGTAAGCCGATAAGGGCTACAGGATTGTCTGAGTTACAGAATAGTAAAGAGGTCCACAGGGCTGCAGAGTAATCAAATAAGGCAAACAGACTGGCCTTAAATGGTTTCATAAAGACAATGTAGGTCTGCTGGTTTGACAAATAGAGCTGGATGCTGGCCAGAGAGCAGCAGAGTGAGGACAAGTGGCTACAAGCTAGCCAGAGCTAGCAGCTATAAAAATAAGCTCTTCATTTCTAGAGGTTGAGATTATTATTATTATTATTATTATTATTATTGGTAATGTTCCTTATTATTTTATCAGTTAATATTATAGTAATTATATTGTATCCTTCCTCTCAGTTTATTAGTTAGGCTTTATGTTGCTAAACTGAATGTAGCCTAATACAGCTTCCAGTAATCATAATGTACAGTTTTCAATTGATAAAAAACGGGGTGGACAAAATATTAGAAACACTTCTCAATATAATAAATTACATTTCGACAGCAGTCGTTATTTTTGTTTGTTATTTCATCCCTTTCTTCAAACTATAATTTATTATTATTTATTATTAACTATAATATAATTTTTCATGATATTATATATGCTATATATAGTATATATATATATATATAGTATATATGCTATATATAGTATATATATATATATATGCTATATATAGTATATATATATATATATGCTATATATAGTATATATATATATATATATATATATATATAGCATATATCAGCTCTGCAGCGTTATCTACAGGTCAATAATATACAATCATAATAATAAGACACTATAGTGTATACACGTTGCCTATGAAAATGGACTCAAGACTATTTTTGTTGATACCTAATTAAATAACACTTTTTAAATATTTCTTTCAGACATTAGACGGCTTCATTTTTGTGGTTGCTCCAGATGGGAAAATAATGTACATATCAGAAACAGCATCAGTCCACTTGGGCCTGTCGCAGGTTGGTTTGACAAGTTTAATGTGATCTCCTCTGTTGTGTTGGGCCTGATGTGTCGCAGTCCTGAGGTGTACGTTCATTTCAACAGGTAGAGTTGACGGGAAACAGCATTTATGAATACATCCATCCAGCAGACCACGATGAAATGACAGCTGTCCTCACAGCACACCAGCCTTACCATTCACACTTTGTTCACGGTAATCAACAACCCAGGTGTGTTGTACTGTATATGGCCTGGACTCATCGTTCCTCATAAATAACTTGCTTTTTGCATGTTTTTTTAATTCTCTGCAGAATATGAGATGGAACGCTCCTTCTTTCTGAGAATGAAATGTGTCCTCGCTAAAAGAAACGCTGGACTCACCTGCGGAGGCTACAAGGTAGTAGTAAATCAATCAATCAAAAAAATCCAACAATTACTCCTAAAATAGTACATTCTTTGTAAATTCATTTTTCTTCATGTGTGATTAATGCTTTGACGTACTGTAGGTCGACAGAGAATCTGAATCAATGTTTGCATTGTATTTAAGGCTAACAAGACTAAAAGGCTGAAGCTCTGCTAGTGGCTGCTGCAGCGGTACGAACAACATGACAATTTTGCTATATAATGTTGAGGGTGGTGGAAAAGGAAAGGCCGTGGGATCATCAAAATCCAACAGGTTCATCCTCAGCGAGAATGAATCTGCGCAGCAAATTTAATGGCAATCTCTTTATTAGATTACATTAAGTTCAAATATTGTCCCCAGGATGGTACTAGAAAAACAATTTGTCTCCACAGAGTATCCATAATTGAGAGGGATCATCCTCTATGGATAATAAATGTGAAAAGTGAATTTCATAGCAGCAAGCTTGTTGAATATGGTCATTTATACCATAAAAGTGGAATTTATGGCCTAATTGTGGCACTAGATGAAAGGTCAGGGGGTCTACCGAAAAATCTTCACTTAATATCCGAGTCCCAAACAGCCGCCTGCCCCGTTTACTGGTCCATTAAACGCCTGGTCTGGTTTTTACAGAAGTTCTTTGGATGTATAAACCCTCTTAAACCCCGTGGGTTCACCCGCATTAGCTGCTTCTGCTCAGATCGTTGATACAAATATTAATGTTTATCGAGCTGTCAGTATGAACATGCTGCACATCGTTAGATCGGTTAGATTCTCCACAATTCGTTCAGTTCATTTAACAGAAAAAACGAGCACCAAAGTCTTAGTCTTATAGATATACCGGTGTAACCTGCATGGTACCTTTAAAGCTCGTTAAGTCTGAATGTGTCCGTTCCTTGATTATTTATCTTCCTTTAGTCTGTGAGGGTCCAACCACCAAAAGAATCAAAACAGCTTTATCCAAGTTGTGAATCCTGTCATGTGAAGTCCATCGCTAACTTCTGCCACACTTCTTTCATCCTTAGCACTGTTTAGCATCTTAGCCTACCTATCATCATCTTGTTCTACTGACATCTTTAAAATACCGATGTATTGCTTTTTCACTGTCTTCTGACAGATGTACTTTATTTACTGTCACTTTGGACAAAAGAGTCTGCAAAATTCCCTAAATGTGAATGTAAACCATCTCAAATCAAGGTCCGCTTACTTGCATGATCTGGAATCTTTGGCTGTATCTCATGATCCACAGAGTTTGCCGAGTTGTCGTGGAACTGTAAACTTTCCATTTATTTTAGCACTTTTAGGAATTCACGTCCATGTTGGTTTAAAAGTTGAGCTGTTTGTCTGCTGATAAAGACTGTGTGTGATACGGTTGAACGCTCCGTGAAGAGCAAGTAAGGGGTCCTTGAGTTGAGATTGTTTTGTCAGCTGTAGCAGATATTATCAGCTGTAGCCATGTCCCATTCCCAAATATTTCCATTTCCCATTTTCCTAAAGAACCAACAATACCTACACACTTAGTTTGTTCCCAATTCCTCTTTTTGACTCTATGGGCATGCCAACGTTTCAATCCCAAATGGTCCTCTCCAGGGCCAATTTACACCTCGATGCCTGGGAAGATTCGCAGGAAAGGGCAAAACAACCTCTAAACCGGACGAAAGGGTTACTGGAACATGTAGCGATTGTATAGATTGAAATTCATACTTCCATCTGTGACCTCGTGACCCAGGTGATACACTGTAGCGGGTACCTGAAGATCCGTCAGTACAGCCTGGACGTATCTCCGTTTGACGGCTGCTATCAGAACGTGGGGCTGGTTGCCGTCGGCCACTCGTTGCCGCCCAGCGCTGTCACTGAGATCAAACTGCACAGCAACATGTTCATGTTCAGAGCCAGCCTGGACATGAAGCTCATCTTCCTCGACTCACGGTACGTTATGTAGCGTATGTCTTCTCTGCACGCCTTTGTATGCATGTAGCCTACAGTATGGAATTGTGTGGGTGTGAGTTTTTCCGCATACTTGCTTGTTACATATTTTGTGTGTGGGCGTGTACGTGAGTGTGTGTATGTGTAAATGTGGGAAGGCTTTAATAAACCCTGAGAATGTGTGTGTGTGTGTGTGTGTGTTGCTTAGGGTTGCAGAGCTGACAGGCTACGAGCCTCAGGATCTGATAGAGAAGACTCTCTATCACCATGTCCACAGCTGTGACTCCTTCCACCTGCGATGTGCTCATCACTTGTGTGAGTTAGGTTTGTTTTACCTTCCTACAAATTCCCTCTGCACACTCTCACACAGAAATACACACACACACACACACACACACACACACACAGTGTTCCAGTACATACCGCGGATGTATAATGAGAACTGGATACAGCTTCGGAGGCGGTATACTGTTTACACACACAAGGCGTGCTGACTTTGCTGCTACTAATTCCATCACATCACTGTCACTTATGCCTCGTAATTTTATCTTTGCTCTTGTATAGTTTCTATTTTTATTTCTATTCTCTAGTTTTATATGCCTTTCATTTTTTACCTCGTGTATTTCTCTGTTTCTTGTTTCTGTCCTTCTGCTGCTGCAGAAAAACAAATTTCATGTTCATGTACTTTAGTATACTCCGCAATTTGTTTGGATTTTCTTCCCCATAGTAATCATTTGCTGTTTATTTCCCATCTCTTGGTCTTATAGTGCTGGTGAAAGGTCAAGTGACGACTAAGTACTACCGTTTCTTGGCCAAGCATGGTGGCTGGGTCTGGGTTCAGAGTTATGCAACCATCGTACACAACAGCCGCTCATCCCGACCTCACTGCATCGTCAGTGTCAACTATGTTCTCACGTGAGTATTTGTCTCTATTCCCAGATTTACCTTTATGATATCAATATGTTGATAAATCTTACTTGAGACACACAGAGTTGTTGTGTTTAGGTCTTGGTGCTGAGTGGTCATTGCTGTTTTAGCACAAGTAGCTGTAAAATGTGAACGAGTTGTTGACACACACAGCTGCTTAAAGTAGCTCTGGTGCTTTAAGTTGTGTTCACATAGTGCTTGAAGTAGATATTTTCTTTTTGCACACTGTGCAAACTCTACATTTTTTGAACCTGCACAGAAAATGTATTTTCAGTCTGAAGGTAACGTAGATGATAGCTGTCAGCAGTCCCTGTGACGTTACTCTATATGCACACACACACTGCGGTTTTAATGTCATGTCTCCACGTGTCTCCGCCCGAGTATCTTGTAGTGAATTTAACGGTCCATCCATGAGAGGGACAGACTGAAAACAGACTCTGACCTGTTGACCCGAGCTCTCAGTTTGTGTTTGTAGAAGAGGCATCGTCTCTGGTGACAACAGGTCCTGCTGGGTAGCTAATGCTAGGGAGCAGTTGTCTGCAGATTTCAGGCTGAGGTCGTCTCAGACAGGACGAGATGAACTGGTCTGCGGACGTTTCTGCTCTCTCTCTATCTCTGCTAACGCTTATAATTAGTTTTAAATCATTTAAATAAGTATTTATTTGAATCATCTGACAATTGCAGTCCATGGCTGTGTGAGGTAACCTGGAGTTTTTGAATGTACAGACAGCTTGCAGGTGGTGCAGCTCTTTATTATTTATGCTCATCTATCTTGGTATTTTTATGGGATTTGATGAGAAGAAGAAAACTATAGAATAACACCAGCCTTAACTTTAACACTCAGTGTTCATGGCTGTACAGTGAAGGCAATCTGTTTCATCAGATGGAAAAACACGTCTGACACAGTGTAGACAACAGGGTGTGACCCTATATTTCAAAATAAATTAAAGATCCTAAGTGTGTCAGAGGATGGATGCCAGATTACTGATGTAAAGCTCACTACTGATCATCCAGCCGTTCTGACCTTCCTGTAATGCAAAGCTTGTAAAGAGTGTTCCTCTTTTAAAATCCATACTGGAAACAAATGTAAAACACTGTCACACTAACTCACCATATGTTGAATAAGTAATTATTGATACAGAATAGCAAAACAGAACATCTATTTATGAAAATGTTTACTACTTCACACATTTGTAGTGGTATAAATGGGCTGGAGGACACCTGACCGTTGTCAGTCATGTGGGTTTGGTGTGAAATGACAGGAGTGTACGGCAGCTCCAGGGCAGACAGGGGTGGCTCAGATCTCTGTTGTGCTATCGTTCTCTGCTTTGATAAGATAATGAGTGTTGGTACTAGAGATTTACGCAAACAGTTGCTGTGAAGCAATTAACTGGAGGTTAATTGGAATTGTGACATGTGTTTGTTGAAACCTGGTTTGCACAATCTGACAATGAATAAAGTTTGTCATGCCGCGTTCTGTATATTTCATATTTTTTAGTCTTTATTGTTGTAGGCTGAGTTAGAAACAAAGGAACTGATTTCTTTTAGGAAAACCAGAACTTTCCTGCTCTTTCTACCTTTGACGGCCGTAGACGTTTCCTGGTCTCTCACTGTATCTGCTGTCTTGTATGCCAGTTGTGTCAGACTTGTCTGAGCCCTTTGTTTCTAAGTTTGTCGAGTGTGCTCATGTGTTGGCTGTTACCTGTGGCGGCCTCTCTGTGGCGGCGTCACTCACCTGGTATAGTTTATTTAAGACTGGCAGCTCTGCCTGCAGAGTATATAAACAGAGGCAGGCTCTGAGGCATATGTGACTGGACTGGGATTGCATTTGCTGAGGCTTTATCCTGCACAAACAGTCCACGAAATATCCTCATTACAAGCTACTACTTCACTTCCTACCAACTGTAGTCATGCCAGAGACTCTACCCGCATGAGCCTCACTCTTATTAGTAATTGAGGGATACCATTTTACCACTTTCCTATTATCCTATTATTTTATTACCCCTGATGTGCACATTTCACAGATGTACAAGTGAGCGCATGGATGAATCAGGCCTATAAAACCCTCCATTAAGCAGCACGGCTGGCTGCATTCAGAGGCAGAGAACAGCTTGACACACATTTCCTCTACCTCCTACATCAAAACCACAGCAGCTTTGTGTTTATGGCCTTTTAATTGATAGGCTGTAAAGTTGATGAGCGTTTATGGGCTCCAGCTTGCAGTTAGGGGACTGAAGCCTTATTTTCCTCCTTGTTCTGCGTTTGTAAATCTTTGTGAGATACTGTGTGGATTGAGCCACATAGTGATGGTGGATATGAGACAGCATGTTTCGTTTTCTTTCATTTCTTTTGCGTAAGACGTGGGACAAATGGAGGGGCAGGAGGTAGGCTTTTGTGGAGTGTTGTTATCAGGCGCAGAGTTGGTTTACCTGGTAGCTTTAGTGAATACAGCCATAGATAACACAGCTGATAAGGCCACTTCACCTGCATGTGAACTTCCACTGTGTGTTCAGCTCTGATAACCTCTGCACCTGCCACTGCTACCGCAACCTGACAGTGATTTAGCAATCCTTTGAATAAAGGCATGTCTGCAGCAAAAGCACGTAACCACATGTTTTACTTGTCTGACTCTCACAACAGTTACGCTGTCTGTTTCATCAGCGCTGTTACGTTCAATCCTGGCAACAAACTCGTCACTCTGCTATCTTACACGCACACACACACACACACACACACACACTTCAACAATCTCTGTGTAAGTGAATACAACATCAGTGCCCAATACAAATACTTTCATTTTTACATCTACATTTTGTCACATTTCGTTTAACAAACCATGTATACATGAGCAAAACAAAGACTACTTGTTGCCTTTATATATTAGACGTCCTTTAGAGTACTGGCTCCCAACCTGGGAGTATGGATGGCTCAAAGGGTCCCAGACTAAATCTCGATCTAAGAGTTGCAAAATATTTAACAGTATAAGAAAGAAGAAAGTAACATTTTTTTGACTTTTCTCTTATCTTTGCTCTGTTATGTGAAATACATATTTTACCTCCTCAGGCCTCTAAAAATGTGTTCAAAACTGAGAAGCTAAAATTGCTTACAACTCAATAACATGAGGGGTCACGAGTTGATGCTGTTTCATATTAAGCAGATGAAAAGGTTGGGAAGTGCTACCACTTCGTTTAATTAAATCAATAGCAACAATCCAATTACACAAATACATGTTGGGCTCTGTCTTCCTTAGTGTGTGTGTTTACCAGGTGTCTGAAATCAATGAATGAAATAATATAATGATGTATGGTCTACGTTGCAAAAGTGACCCATGTATACATAATAGGATCGAGCTGAAACAGTTAGTTGATTGGCAGAAAATTCATGAGCAAATATTCTGGATAATTAGTTAATTGCCATTTTTCAAGCAGAGAGTCCAAACATTCTCTGGCTCTTTGGCTTTTTCATTTATTAATTGAGAAAATCTGCAATGGAAATAGTCTTTAGTTGCAGACCTGTAATAGGTCAACCATTATCATTACCTTGTCCTCTTCTTAAAGTGTAAAAAGGTCAGTTCAGTGTCAATCACAGATGTTCATAAACCAACATTAAGAGTAGACTTTGTAACTTGCAGTTCCAGCATGAGCCTTCAGTGTTTATCATAGAGTCTCCGAGTGTGTTGAACTCTGCTGGAGGGATGGACAGCAGTCTTCTGAGGCCCCATCCACACTACTCCGTTTTAGTTTACAAACAGAGAATTAAAACAAATACGATCTCCGTCCACACCAGCGTTTCCGATGCGTTTTGGAGTTGATCTCCGTCTACATTAAAACGACTGAAAACGCACAGCTAGGACCCGTTCAGGTGCACTGGACATGCGCGTGCCAGTGTAAACATGAAGCAGATGGTGCATTCTGTAGTTACAGAAGATTTGGCGAAAGAATAATTAAATACAGACTAAGCATCAGACCAGTTTTTTTTTTTTTTTGTTGCATGGCTCAATAACGTTGACTGGCGACCTGTCCAGGGTGTACCCCTCCTTTCGCCCGATGTCAGCTGGGATTGGCTCCAGTCCCCCGCGACCCTGTACGCAGGATAAGCGGTTGACGATGGATGGATGGATGGATGGATGGTTCAATAACGAGCTGGGACTGTTACTGAATGTAACACGGGAGTGTGGCGGGAGAAAACAAGTAAACGGGGACATGCACAGTACAAGTGTAGGCAGATGAGTGTTATTTGCACGGTACAGAATATTTTAATAAAAATATGATGTCAAAACCCCGGTCAACAGCAGAGAGCCGAGCGTGAGTGGCTGTGGCATCGTTTCTAAAGTCCTCCGTTTTGGCCCGTCTTCACTAAAACGCCCTCTGGAGTTTTGAAACGCAAAACGGGGTCGGCAGCGTTTCCTCTGTTTTAGGTCTTCGTTTTCGTCATTGTAGTCTGGACGGGAGGTGCCAACGTAGCAAAAGGTCTCCGTTTTAATTCGAAAACGCAGTAGTGTGGATGGGGCCTAAAAGATATTCCTTCATTTTGTGCTTTGATGATGGTGTTGGAGAGGGCTGTCTAACCTGTCACTCCAAAATCTCCCATAGGTGATCGGTTGGGTTGAGATGTGGTGGCTGTGAAGGCCATAGAATGAAATCATCAAAGCATTCAGTGAACCCCTTATGAGCTGTATAGAAGAGTGCATATGTTGTTGCTACACTCATGTATTTCTCTCAAAACAGCAAAAAAGTGATTTGCCTTATAGCAACAAAATGCTAACCAAGGCTAAAGATAATTTCTGTGCTGCCAGCATCATAATTAGAGTAGCAGTACCTAATGAATGTGATGTTTTAGGACTGTCTCCAAACTGGAACAGAAATCCCATGAGACTCGTCCGCATGGATGTATGAATTTGTGTTTGTGTTGAGAGCTATTGAGACAGAGGGGAGATGTGCGCGGATGATGGATCACTATTTGTCTCAAGTAAACCCTGTCCAGGTTTTCTGTTGTCTCAAACTTGATTCATCATCCATGGCGAGATCTGTAGAACACTTTAGCGGGAAATCAATTCCCATTTCCCAGTAGTGAGACGTCCAAGCTTCTCCTGTGGGCCTGATTTAGCCAGACACAGCCTTTAATCTCCCGCTGTATTTGATTGGACGGCTTTCCCTCTGTAGAGTGTTTGTTGAAGGCCTTGCTGCAATCCTTCTGGTAAAACAAGCATCCCAACAGCCGTTCCAGGCCTCTTAGCACACCCCACCCCTCCCAGCCGTCACACTCTCTCTCTCTCACACACACAGAAACACAAAACACATCTCTCCTCATGCTGGCCCTCTCAGCAACATGATGATGCTCTAATTGCTAAACAGATGTTAATGGGTTTTTGCACCTAGAGAAAAACCAAACACGCATGTACACATGGGCTGTTTGTTCTTTAATAAACAGCCTTTCCAGGGGACTGGGATCTCTCTTTGTGTAATTATGGGCCGTATTAAATCTATGAAATGCAAATAAGAAGAATACAAGAATATTACTGTGAAAGCACCACATGGAATTTATGCTTGTGTCTTTAGGGAGACAGAATATAAAGGCCTCCAGCTGTCTCTGGATCAGGCCACTTCCAAGGCCTCGTTCCCCTACAGCAGCAACACCGCCAGCAGCCTCACAGAGAACTGCAGAACTACCAAGAGCAGAGTATCCCGGCCCAAGACCAAAGCTAGACTTTCGCCATACACACAGGTGAGGAGTTAATGTCTAACTGGACTTTCATTTGATGTGAACACACAGTACAGTGGTCTCAAACTCAGGGAAGCTTCATATTTAGGAAGCACTTCCTGGTAGGAAGTTAACAACATCATGTTGTAGAACTTGCTCATTCAGGTGTGACACCTCGTTTAAGATGATTTTGGTGCATACAGCAGTTCCTTAGGGGATGTTCCATCATGTATTATTTAAAGGACAACAGTGGTTTGTTTTTGTAGTATTGTCTATTATTTCTGTCGGTTTTGATGACTCTCCAAACAACTTGCTGAAATCTGGAAATACGAATGACAGGTGGCGTCGCTACAACAAATTCTGGCAAACCGTGAAACTTGAGCAGTCACACAATCAGATAGGTTGTAAAAAGCCAACAGTTAAGATGGATTATCTAAACCACTTAATGTTGATAATGGACTGAAAGAATTAGATCAAAGTTACAAAGTGAGTGTCCTTCGCAGGGAGGCTGTGGTCATCATCAGCGGCGACATCCAAAAGGAGCTAGTAGAACTCTTGCCTCTTTTGCATGGAAAGGAATCAGTTGAGGTGGTCTGATTAGCATACAACCCTGAATCTAAAATCTTAAAAGCCACAGAAAATTGATACAC
>NC_060152.1:32847420-32856561 GCF_021292245.1 Micropterus dolomieu | reverse complement strand
TGTCAGCTGGGATTGGCTCCAGTCCCCCGCGACCCTGTACGCAGGATAAGCGGTTGACGATGGATGGATGGATGGATGGATGGTTCAATAACGAGCTGGGACTGTTACTGAATGTAACACGGGAGTGTGGCGGGAGAAAACAAGTAAACGGGGACATGCACAGTACAAGTGTAGGCAGATGAGTGTTATTTGCACGGTACAGAATATTTTAATAAAAATATGATGTCAAAACCCCGGTCAACAGCAGAGAGCCGAGCGTGAGTGGCTGTGGCATCGTTTCTAAAGTCCTCCGTTTTGGCCCGTCTTCACTAAAACGCCCTCTGGAGTTTTGAAACGCAAAACGGGGTCGGCAGCGTTTCCTCTGTTTTAGGTCTTCGTTTTCGTCATTGTAGTCTGGACGGGAGGTGCCAACGTAGCAAAAGGTCTCCGTTTTAATTCGAAAACGCAGTAGTGTGGATGGGGCCTAAAAGATATTCCTTCATTTTGTGCTTTGATGATGGTGTTGGAGAGGGCTGTCTAACCTGTCACTCCAAAATCTCCCATAGGTGATCGGTTGGGTTGAGATGTGGTGGCTGTGAAGGCCATAGAATGAAATCATCAAAGCATTCAGTGAACCCCTTATGAGCTGTATAGAAGAGTGCATATGTTGTTGCTACACTCATGTATTTCTCTCAAAACAGCAAAAAAGTGATTTGCCTTATAGCAACAAAATGCTAACCAAGGCTAAAGATAATTTCTGTGCTGCCAGCATCATAATTAGAGTAGCAGTACCTAATGAATGTGATGTTTTAGGACTGTCTCCAAACTGGAACAGAAATCCCATGAGACTCGTCCGCATGGATGTATGAATTTGTGTTTGTGTTGAGAGCTATTGAGACAGAGGGGAGATGTGCGCGGATGATGGATCACTATTTGTCTCAAGTAAACCCTGTCCAGGTTTTCTGTTGTCTCAAACTTGATTCATCATCCATGGCGAGATCTGTAGAACACTTTAGCGGGAAATCAATTCCCATTTCCCAGTAGTGAGACGTCCAAGCTTCTCCTGTGGGCCTGATTTAGCCAGACACAGCCTTTAATCTCCCGCTGTATTTGATTGGACGGCTTTCCCTCTGTAGAGTGTTTGTTGAAGGCCTTGCTGCAATCCTTCTGGTAAAACAAGCATCCCAACAGCCGTTCCAGGCCTCTTAGCACACCCCACCCCTCCCAGCCGTCACACTCTCTCTCTCTCACACACACAGAAACACAAAACACATCTCTCCTCATGCTGGCCCTCTCAGCAACATGATGATGCTCTAATTGCTAAACAGATGTTAATGGGTTTTTGCACCTAGAGAAAAACCAAACACGCATGTACACATGGGCTGTTTGTTCTTTAATAAACAGCCTTTCCAGGGGACTGGGATCTCTCTTTGTGTAATTATGGGCCGTATTAAATCTATGAAATGCAAATAAGAAGAATACAAGAATATTACTGTGAAAGCACCACATGGAATTTATGCTTGTGTCTTTAGGGAGACAGAATATAAAGGCCTCCAGCTGTCTCTGGATCAGGCCACTTCCAAGGCCTCGTTCCCCTACAGCAGCAACACCGCCAGCAGCCTCACAGAGAACTGCAGAACTACCAAGAGCAGAGTATCCCGGCCCAAGACCAAAGCTAGACTTTCGCCATACACACAGGTGAGGAGTTAATGTCTAACTGGACTTTCATTTGATGTGAACACACAGTACAGTGGTCTCAAACTCAGGGAAGCTTCATATTTAGGAAGCACTTCCTGGTAGGAAGTTAACAACATCATGTTGTAGAACTTGCTCATTCAGGTGTGACACCTCGTTTAAGATGATTTTGGTGCATACAGCAGTTCCTTAGGGGATGTTCCATCATGTATTATTTAAAGGACAACAGTGGTTTGTTTTTGTAGTATTGTCTATTATTTCTGTCGGTTTTGATGACTCTCCAAACAACTTGCTGAAATCTGGAAATACGAATGACAGGTGGCGTCGCTACAACAAATTCTGGCAAACCGTGAAACTTGAGCAGTCACACAATCAGATAGGTTGTAAAAAGCCAACAGTTAAGATGGATTATCTAAACCACTTAATGTTGATAATGGACTGAAAGAATTAGATCAAAGTTACAAAGTGAGTGTCCTTCGCAGGGAGGCTGTGGTCATCATCAGCGGCGACATCCAAAAGGAGCTAGTAGAACTCTTGCCTCTTTTGCATGGAAAGGAATCAGTTGAGGTGGTCTGATTAGCATACAACCCTGAATCTAAAATCTTAAAAGCCACAGAAAATTGATACACGGACTATATTTGAAAGTAAATCTGAAAGTGAGCACACCCAAAATGGTGGTAATAATCCTTCATTTCACAGTAAAACTATGTGCACACAGCTACTGCAAGTATGGTAAATCAAAGTAGACCCAGGAAATTTGCTTAATAATTTTATGTTCTCTTTGTTTTCCTGGGGATTTGTTTACGAACTGTCCGATCGTTTGACTGCTCATGTTTCTTGTCCCATCGGATGTTTTATCTTTATAAAGATGTTGATGTATTCTCAGTTCAACGGTTTCATTGTTGAATGCTGTCAGAAACAATGGCCAAGGCCGCGCTAGTAACCTAATGGTTAAGAAGCACATAACCACAAAGTTCACAGAATCGGTTCCCAGCCACGGACCTTTGTTGCATGTCATACCTTCTCTCTCGCTCACACCTTGTTTCCTGTCTCTCTCTACACTGTGACTATCAAATAAAGACAGAAGGGCCTTGAAACAAAAAACAATGGACAAACCTACAAAAGTAAGTTTAGAAATGTAATACACCAAAATTATGTTTCATAGAACTAGATACTGCGTGACTACACTGGGCCCACAGCACATGCTGATTGGAGTCCTGATGAGGGCCCTCCGGATGCCCCTCTTGGGCTGGCCAATGGACTACCCAAGGGCCCTGCTCCATGCTTCACTCCTGAATATACTCAAGGGCCCCTGCCCCTACAGACTGTGGTGTGTCGAGGTTTGAGTCAGGTGATCAGCCCCGCGCCGAGCCCTACCCCACTATCCAGGCTCAGCAGTCCAGGTTCGGAGCGCCTCCACAAGTTACCAGACTACTACCTCCAGACAGACCTGTCCCCCCCTTTCTTTGCCATTACACCACCCATTTGGTCGGACAGGCCCGTGCTCGGCTTCCCCCACCCTTGCCCCAGCCCTCTAGATACTGCGTGACTACACTGGGCCCACAGCACATGCTGATTAGAGTCCTTCACTGGCAGACAGCTGGCTCCGGCACCCATGGGTAGAATGAAAATAATTTAATTTAATCTTGGTCTCTGATTTTGGTAGATGTTGTAGGATCAACAGCTCTGGCTAAAGAACCAGTGGAGGTAGAAAGAGCACTAACATTAAAACAAAGAAAGCACCATAATACAGTTGAAGAGGTGCTCACATTTGTAATTAGCTTGTTTAGGAAGACCCTGGTGGCTGCAATGTCCTTAACTGTGGCTTGGTTTGCTTATACCTGTTAATAAGATGTCCATGTCAAACAGCCAGAAATATAGTCAGCTGTTGAGCTGAAGGTCTAAAATGTGGCTCCCAGAGGGTGTGCTGCCTCATTTGAAGGCTTTCTATAATAACTTTTCCTGTCTCCCTACCCACATGTCTCACTGCAGTATCCTAGTTTCCAGACGGAGCGGTCAGAGTCTGACCAGGACAGTCCGTGGGGCAGCAGCCCCCTCACGGACTCAGCCTCCCCCCAGCTGCTGGAGCAGGGTGAAGGCCTGGATGCCTCCTGTGTGTACAGGCAGTTCACTGATCCTCGCACGCTCTGCTACAGCCTGTCTGAAGAGCAGCATCACACCACCGGTGACGGCTACACGCACCTCCACGCACATGGTCAAGGTCAGAGTTGTGAGCGGGGTCGATGTGAGGCAGGCCGATATTTTCTAGGAGCACCTCCGCCTGGCAGGGACACGTGGTGGGGCACCGCCCGGTCCATCCTTCCATTAAGCAAGAGCTCCTTGGGGAACCATGAGGGATGTGACAGCAGCATGCCACACATCACAGCCATCCACAGCTACCATGGTGAGGACGAAGACCTGGGCTATGTCCACTCTAGAGTATGAACTATGTAGACTGTTGAAACCTTGATAGCTGTATACTGAACCTGCCAATAGCCAGTACTCTGTGCTGATATTCTTCCACCTATGTAACATCCAGAGACCATGATAGATAGACTAAAGGTGCTTCCTGTATGACTGGAGCTGTTAAATGTGGTAGTGTTGTCTCAAGCCACGACAGTCAGTTCATAAAACACTTCCTCTCTTATTGCATGGAGTGCTGCTGTTGTGCCATGTAACCAGCATCAAGCTTGTTTTCATTGTTCATGCCAACAAATCCAACAGAATTAAGCGTGATTTATACTTCTGCGTCGGGTCTACTCCGTAGCCAGGCTAACTTTCGATTTAGCCCTCCGCTAACTTGAATGGGGGTAAAATCATACACGCGCAGCTGTTATAGACTTTCAAATGTTATCAACCGGATGGATCACATTCTGATAGTGAAACGAGTCATTTTGAGTGGGTTGTGATGCTCAAATATATTGATCTAGCGTGTTATAGCTGCTGATTGGGCCGCTAGTAAAATTAACTCCAAAGCACGGTGCACTTCCTGTCAGCTCTGAGGCATTGCAAGTCTACCCAGCTGACCAATCACAGTTCTTATGATCGGCATCGCCTGCGTAGGGTACGGGGTTAAGCTAAACTGTCGATTCGACGCAGAAGTATAAATCTGGCTTTAGGAGGAACCTGTGGAAGCCAAGAGCCATAGTTGCTAATAATGATATGATTTCTTGCTAATGTTTCCTCTGCACTTATTGTGTCCTCCTGTAGGCCGTGGCCACTGGGACGAGGACAGCGTTGTCAGCTCTCCAGATGGAGGCTCAGCCAGTGACTCAGGGGATCGGTACCAAGCGGACCACTACCACTGCAGCCCGCAGGAACCCAGCAAGATTGAGACGCTGCTCCGAGCCACGCAACAGATGATCAAGGAAGAAGAAAGTCGACTTCAGTTGCGAAAGGGCCCTCCGGATGCCCCTCTTGGGCTGGCCAATGGACTACCCAAGGGCCCTGCTCCATGCTTCACTCCAGAATATACTCAAGGGCCCCTGCCCCTACAGACTGTGGTGTGTCGAGGTTTGAGTCAGGTGATCAGCCCCGCGCAGAGCCCTACCCCACTATCCAGGCTCAGCAGTCCAGGTTCGGAGCGCCTGCACAAGCCGAAGGACTACCTCCAGACAGACCTGTCCCCCCTTTCTTTGCCATTACACCACCCGTTTGGTCGGACAGGCCCGTGCTCGGCTTCCCCCACCCTTGCCCCAGCCCTCTACCCCTCTCACACCCACCCGCGGCCCTACTTGGACAAGCATACAGCTTACTCCCTGACAAGCTACACTCTGGAGCACCTCTACGACCCAGAGAGCCTCCGGGGCTACTGCACCTCCGCCAGCACAGGCCCCACCCAGTACGATATGACCCCTCACCTCCGCATACCGGCAGAACAGACCTCTGGGCACAAAGGCACCTCTGTCATTATCACCAATGGCAGCTAACACTAACACACAGTGGGACTGCAGTCACACAGCCTCAGCTGGTTAGCTCTGTTACAACATTAGGCCACTGTCATTCTGGATCCTGTTAGCTCGTTTTTCCATCATACTGATTACTTCTGAACCAAATCTCATTTGTTCCTTCGTTATAGATCAGTATTGTAGCTGTATCTCCACCCAAATGTTGCTCAAACTTTGGACTTAATCTAAATAGGCCCATTAGACTTGTTCTAAAGCGTGGTTGAGCCACACAGAACTAAACAGAGGAGGAACACCAATTCTGTCAATTCTGGCAGCAGCATGATATTTCACATTACATTTACTCATTTGGCAGACGCTTTTATCCAAAGCGACTTACATTTGAGCCAAACATTGTTGTTTTAAAATGACTATTTCATTAAGATCAGGGGACCTTCACCTTTAGGGAATGGTCGTGGTCGTGGTTTTAAAAAATATTGACTGGTGCACTAATACAAGGTAATCACTACGTTTACAAGATTGTTAAAAAGCGAAATCCCCGACAGATGATAGCCAACGTGTTCCACCTCTTTTGCTCTCCACACAGAATGGCAAACAAACAAAGCCTTCTAGAACGTGATTGGTCAATACTACTCGGACTACAAACGGGAACCAGAACACATCCAACACCAAAATCTTGTCCCTTGCCTACAGATTTTACATTTATATGCAGTTATCTGTTTATAGAGATTAGTGGTTATGGAACATACAATAACTCCTGCTACGATGTTACAGTGCATTCACATTGTCAAGTTTTTATTACGTGGTAGATAGTGGAAGAAAGCGCCGGGTCCGGTTTAAACCCAAACCATGTCAGCTGTCAAAACGCTAGTGCAAACTCTCACTCTCTGTACTGTCCAGTATGCACTGAGGGTTTCGGGTTTCTTTGCTGGTAACATTTGCTGGACAGTGATTGGCTTTCGAATATTTTATGTAGCCTACCAAATGAATGACGTGACATCTGTAAATACCAGAATTTCTCCATGACTGCTGTCACTTGTCAGACAAGGGAGAAAGTATATAGTATAAGTCCCACTTGAAAAAACAACCCGTGTTTTGGTCAAAATCAATCAGTACGATGGAAAGAAAATGGAAAACGGATGTGTAGAAAATGGCTTGAGTTCTGCTTTAACATCTGTCCCCGTGTGTATAACCTTTTGCACTATAAGAGACTGAGTTTTTGTGAAAAAGGGTCCTTGTTTTCCAATGCATTTGAATGAGGAGAAATGACAGGGTTGGGTGTGATGCACTTTGCAGTGATGCAGACTAATTAAACTTCACAACTAATATGCAAAGCCATTCTCTTGATGTTTCTTTTCTCTCAGTTTTGGTATGTTGCAGGAACGTAAATACAGTAAAGAAAAAGACGTACATTGATAAATGTCATGGGTACGTGATAAATATAATTGTACAGTGAGAACCATGGATGCTGAAGG
Organism: Micropterus dolomieu; assembly: GCF_021292245.1. Lineage (NCBI taxonomy): Eukaryota > Metazoa > Chordata > Actinopteri > Centrarchiformes > Centrarchidae > Micropterus > Micropterus dolomieu. Next base: position 32,849,507 of record NC_060152.1, on the reverse strand, counting down.
GATTGTTGGACAAATTTTAATAGGGGGGGGGCACAGGACGTCTGCTGCTTCAGTAAATGTTGAATAATCATGGTGGAGGGAAATTATTTGATTGGCAAGACAATAAAATGACCTGATATATATTCTACAGCATTCTTCTTTACCAGAAACTAAAGTATCAGCTATGACAGAAGACGTGGGAAATATTGTATGTTTTCCATTCTTATATCTGTGGTAATCATATCTCAGTGACTGTAGAAAGACTGGCTATTGTGACCATTATGCAATTTGACCCATTGCAATGCCAGGAAAGGCATCTTAGTAGTGTTCATTATGACTGATCCCTGAAGCAACTGTTAATTATTGTTATGTGGGCATGTTTGTACAACAGGATTGAAGTTTTATTCTGGATTTTCTTCATGTCCTTAGATGAACCTATATTTATACAAGTTTGGATTTGTTTGTTTTGTTTTGTCAAAGCCTGAAATGTGCTCCATCTCTTATTTATGGTGTACTGTAAATATGCTAAGAAAAATCCCACCACATTTAAGCACATGGGCAAAAACTGTCTTCATTGAGTAAATGTTTCTTTATGATTAAATATAGCTGCAATCAAATCCAGTCTAACTGCTTGTATATTGTGTGTTTTTGACTGAAACAAATTCTGAGAGAAGACAAAATAAAATAATTTTGCAGAGACGTCATGGTTTTGCAATGTTTTTAGATTTAGGCGTTTCTGCTCTATTTGATAGTGACAGTAGAGAGAGGCAGGAAAGAATCACATTTTTAGTAAGCAGACACATATGAAAACATCAGTTCCCCTACACAGAATGTCATGAAACGAGCCATTAAAATACATTACACAAAACTAGAAACACCAATCTAGCTCTGGCTAATTTCAATAAAAAAATCACATTTGAAAAGATATGAATAATAATTTCTGTCTGCACTAAACGATAGGTAAAATGACCAATACACAAACTGTGACTTGTACACTTATTTGTTTATTGCTGCAAATACTCAGTCACTCCTCAGCCTAGATGAGAAATTGAGATTAGGGTATTATGTTAGTATACCACTAAAACATAACACTATAAGTAAAATATTAAAATAAAAAAATATTTTTTAACATTAGTATATACTGTTAGGATGTTACTATACTGACAGATCAGACTTGTGGTTAGTCTTTAATCAAACAAAAACAGTAAAAATATTATGTAGAAATAATCTAAAATATGTAAAAATATTTCATGGTTCCAGCTTGACAAATGTGAAGGTTTTTCTGCATTGTTTATGCAATATTGTGGGCCAGGTTTTGGTGTGATGAAGACATTATGGAGGCTGATGAAGGCTTACACAGCATGGTTTAATGAGACTCGGCCAAGTAAACACATGGAATGCCAACACAAAATCTGAAGAATCCTTCTTGTCTGGAGATATTTATGATTCCTAAACCTACAGATTCACTAAGTGTCCAAATGAAGTTATTGTTCATCCCTCTATACATGTGTGAAGAGACTTTTGGTTATTGGGTCAAATCAGAGCATGTTGTGTGTCCTTCAGCCACATACAACACTGTCTACATAGAGACAGTCTGTCTGTCTGTGATGAAACAAAAGATAATCTCAGCCTTGGGTTACCTACCAAATATATAACAGTGCATCATCATCAACTCATCAGTGAATTGACCGAGCAGGCATAGAGGAGAGACAGTGTCTGACTTATAGCTTTGGAGAGTTTGGAGAGGCGGCTGTGGCTCAGGAGGTAGAGCGGGTTGGCTGTTAATCGGAAGGTCGGCGGTTCGATCCCTGGCTCCCCCTGGTTGCGAAGTGTCCTTGGGCAAGATACTGAACCCCGAATTGCCCCTGGCGGCTATTCCGCCCTGTATGAATGAGTGTGAATGTTAGTTTCCGTTTGAGCACTTAGGCTCAGTGTATGACTGGTGAATGCAGATGTAGTGTAAAAGTGCTTTGAGTGGTCGAAAAGACTAGAAAGGCGCTATACAAGTACGGAGTATTTACATTCCCTGGCTGTCACCTTTGACCTGGGGAAACCTGTGTCCTAGTACCCACAAACCCAGTACATTTCCCTGATTATACATGTGTTTA
>NC_060152.1:32832325-32847400 GCF_021292245.1 Micropterus dolomieu | reverse complement strand
TTGGAGAGTTTGGAGAGGCGGCTGTGGCTCAGGAGGTAGAGCGGGTTGGCTGTTAATCGGAAGGTCGGCGGTTCGATCCCTGGCTCCCCCTGGTTGCGTGTCGAAGTGTCCTTGGGCAAGATACTGAACTATACAGGGCTATTCCGCCCTGTATGAATGAGTGTGACTGTTAATTTCCGTTTGAGCACTTAGGCTCAGTGTATGACTGGTGAATGCAGATGTAGTGTAAAAGTGCTTTAGAAAGGCGCTATACAAGTACGGAGTATTTACATTTACATTCCCTGGCTGTCACCTTTGACCTGGGGAAACCTGTGTCCTAGTACCCACAAACCCAGTACATTTCCCTGATTATACATGTGTTTACATTTTCAACCACTGCCTCTCTCCGTCAACATAAACACTTAATAATTGCATTATATGAGTAATATGATAGCACACCCACAGCCTACACTGCGCCTGTGTGTTACCTGGGCTGAGTTCGGCCCTGACAAAACATAGCAAAACGTTCCTTTAAACACAAACGGTGGTGTCTTGAACACCCTTTTGCGTACACAAGTGCACTGCACTTTACCGCCTTTTAATATGGTTATGTTTATGTTTATGAACATGTCGCTGCTGGTTGGGTTACACCTGTGACACACCCAACAAATGAGAAAACATACCTCAAAGCATGCTGCGTACCGTTGCACACTGTTTTAAGGGAAACATTTTGATATTGAACTTGCCCCTGTTGCATCTGCCCCTGGGACCTCCTCTTCAGTTCACTAACAGATACCTTTCCTGGAGTAGCGCTCTCTCTCCCTCCCCGTCCTCCTGTGCGTCTGTGTGTTGTGCAAGTGATTGTCTGCAGGTCTACCAAAGTCAGAGTGGAACCTGCCAGCTGCATCACATCATTGCAATCAATACCTCTTGTTAAGACTCTGCCCAGCCATCTTCACACTGCCAGTCTGTGCTTCAGTCAGTTCAATCAGCTGTTTCTTGTGAATTTTGCCACTACTATGTAGTTTTCTTTGCCGGTATTCATCCATAATTAATTCTGACCTGCCAGCCCTGACTTCGGCCTGTGTTCCCTCAACCCTACCTGGATCAGCCTCCTACTCTGCTTCATGCCTTGTCTGCAGCTCTCTTGTGTTTTGACCTGGAAATCCCTCTGGATCAGCTGCCTCATGCTCCCCTGGTCCTGCCCTGCTCCACTTGTGAGTAACCTGTGTATGTGACGTAGACCTGCAGGTTTGTTGTGATAAGCGAGTCTCTCCCAGTGTCAGAAGTACTAGCTCTGCTGCAGTTACAGGAAAGTGCATGCTATACAGGGTGGTTAAATTATTTTAGTCAGCTGTAACATGGCCATTTAAGTATAGTACTAATAGGAGTACTGATAGTTACTCAAAGTATTTCAGTATGTTCACTGTTACAGAAGAGAAAGTTCTCTGTTCATATTACTACAGCGTCCTCCTGCTTTCTTCACAGTAGAGTTGTGTCCAACGTACCATGCATAAATTACCAGTGGAAACATCGAGCTAGCTAAATAACAGTGAGGGTCAGAATTCTGAGATTGTGATTGTGGAATGTTGGTCCACTCTCCTTCAATGGCTGTGCGACGTTGCCGGATATTGGCAGGACCTGGAACACGCTGTCGTATACGCCGATCCAGAACATCCCAAACATACTCAGTGGGTGGGACTTTTTTTCAGCTTCCAGGAATTGTGTACAGATCCTTGCATCATGGGGCCATGCATTATCATGCTGCAACATGAGGTGACGCTCGTGGATAAATGGCACAACAATGGGCCTCAGGATCTCATCACGGTATCTCTGTGCATTCAAAATGCCATCAATAAAATACACCTGTGTTCGTTGTCCATAACACACGCCTGCCCATACCATAACCCCACCGCCACCATCGGCCACTCGATCCACAACGTTGACATCAGCAAACTGCTCACCCACACGACGCCATACATGCTGTCTGAAAACCTCCTGTAAGAAATAGGGATTCATCTGTGAAGAGAACACTCCTCCAAAGTGCCAGACGCCATCAAATGTGAGCATTTGCCCACTCAAGTCGGTTACGACGACAAATGTGCAGGTGAGCTTCCCTGAGAGGGTCTTTGGTTATGCAAACCGATCGTTGCACCAGCTGTCTGGGTGGCTGGTCTCAGACGATCTTGGAGGTGAAGATGCTGGATGTGGAGGTCCTGGGCTGGTGTGGTTACATGTGGCAAACGGTTGTGAGACCGGTTAGATGTACTGTACTCTGAAGCGCCTTGGGAGATGGCTTATGGTAGAGAAATGAACAATTAATTCACGGCCAACCGCTCTGGTGGACATTCAGTTTGTCTCCCTCAAAAACTTGCGACATCTGTGGCATTGTGCTGTGTGATGGAACTGCAGATTTTGGAGTGGCTTTTTATTGTGGCCAGCCTAAGGCCTTTTATTGTAGCCAGCCTAAGGCACACCTGTGCAATGCCCCATGCTGTCTGATCAGCATCTTGATATGCCACACCTGTGAGGTGGATGGATTATCTCGGCAAAGAAGTGCTCACTTACACAGATTTGGAGAGATTTGTGAATAATATTTGAGAGAAATAGGCTTTTTGTGTACATAGAGAAAGTCTTAGATCTTTGAGTTCATCTCATGATGAATGGGGGCAAAAACAAAAGTGTTTATAATTTTGTTCAGCGTATATTATGGTTTTTGGTGAAATGTTTTGCAGAAATGTAATATTTCATACATGAAAGCATAGGTGTTTGAATCATAAGCAGACGGCTGTAGGCCCTAGGGAAAATTCAATTTGAGGAATTTTTATATATCATTTTTTTTTCTCTGTAAGCACACTAAAATTTGCACAGATTACATGTGGCCGCACTGGCAAATAAAGAACGCTGATGGAAAGCGATGCAGCAGAATCTCCAAATAAGCCTGTAGATTTGTGAATGTGTGGAGGTCAGAGATGAGGGCCAGTCTTCTCTCTAGCCTGATGGATGTTTACTGTTTGCTTTGTCATCTCAGTCTGCTCTGCTGCTGGACTCTCCCAGGCCTCGGCTGTTACCTTCACATTAAAAGCCTTTCATCCTGCTAGTTATTCCTCACTTTAGCTCTTCTTTCAGCAGCTTCTGTCCTCTCCTCCAGCAGGTTTTCCACACTCTATTGATGAGGCTGATGTAACTCTGTCCATTAGATACAAACGTGTTGCTAAGAAACCAGCGAGGAAGCAAGAAGCAGCATCAACAGCAAGGCAGGCTGGGAAGAGGGTGAGGCCAGTATAATGTGGTGCAGATATCAGCCTTTTATTGTGAAGAAAATCTGACTATAGTCATTTATGTTGTACATGATGATCTTTGACGGATTACACAAAAATTACTCAAAATAATTACTCTTAATAATAATTTTATAAATCTTTTGATAATTCTGATGCAGCTCTGCAACATAGGGATGTTCAAAGGGCTTTTGTTAGCTACATGCTGTGGTACAGAAATTCTCTGGTTTATCTTTAGAGCATTTCCTAAAGAACAGATTTCATTTTTTAAGGTGATGGAAAGCTAATCTCCGGAAATATGTCCTAAATCATCTTGTAAGAATCTAGGCCTAATTACTAACTGCCGGCTGGCTTTTCACTCTGTGTGTGTGTGTGGGTGTTTTGGAACATGTAGTCAGACAACATGGTGTATGAACTAATTATTTTCTAGCATAACCAGCCCTTAGAGCCCTCATCATGTAAGGTGATATTAAGGTTTAATTGCCACACAATGAACCTGAGCCTTGTTGGTAATCCAGCCTCGGCTCAGCATAGAAAAAAACATCTTTCTGTCCTACACGCTGAGAAAGGATATATATATCTCTCTGTATTTCATTATAAAGGGATAGAGCAAGTCGTCCATTGATCGCAGGGTTGATGGTTGAATTTATGGCTCTTTTTTGTCAATATGTTGAAGTGTCCTTGGGCAGCTCCACCGTCACTGGCGTGTAAGAGTGGTTGTGTGAATGGGTGGTTAAAGCCGTTGTCTACTGAGGTAGAAAGGCCCCGTACGAGTGCAGTCCATTTGCCATAAAATTCAAATGAACAAGACCTCACTGGACCATGTTTTATTTGCAGAATTAAAGTGTACCAGTGTCCAACAAGTGCTAGCCCAGCCTGTTTAAACATGCGAGGCAAGTTTATTTGTATAGTACATTTCACCAACAAGGTAACTTAAAGTGCTTTACATAAAAGCAACAGGGAAATATAAAAAAGTTTAAAAGCAACATAGGGAAACTGGAAGAAAAAAAAACACATTAAAACAGGACTGTAAAAGTTACAGTGCAGTGTACAATCAGGGTTAAAAGCAGCGTTATTAAAACTTAAAAGCACATTTCCATCCATATACAAACACCTGCTATAGCATGACTGAAGTTCTATATTTATAATCAACTTAATTAGCTGCTGAAGACCTTGAGACGCAGTTTTGTCAGATGAAGATTAAGAATGAACACTGACGAATAAAAGGTGTTACGTTTGACACCAAAGCTTTGAGGTGTCTGTCAAGTATGTAGCTAATTTTCTCTCCATCACCTCTGCCTAATAAGGAGATTTTGACAAAGGTGGTTAACTTCCTCTTCTTTCTCTTCCTCTTGTTTGAATTCAGAGCTCTCTAAAGTTCAGCCATTGCGCCAAAAACACACACTGATGTTTTTAATTCAGTTAAAGACTATTGTATTTCAATAGGAAAAAAGGAGCTTTAATAAAAGTATAAAGACTGGCCATTAAAGGTTCTGGCTAAAGGCAATGCAGTTTTTCCTAGAAGTCTCTCTTATTATTTATTTTGTAATGGAGGGCTCTGGTCTGGTACACTACAAAACAGAAAAAAGCTTTCTTGGACTCAACAAATGAACAAGCCAACAGAAAATAAAATTTATTATTTTATGTGCAACAATCGGATTATTTGGGTCATGATACAGGTACACAGACGGGGAGCAGTGCACACAAAAAATCTATGTGTTCTTTGGAAGAAGAATTTCTGTCAAGACCTCCGAAGATTTTTGAATCTTTCTCCTCAGTATAATTGCTGGATTCACAAAAGAGGCTCGACGCTAGATAATTTTTGGGTTCACATTGATGAGTATACCAAATAGATTTAATTGATCAGCCAACCAGCCAGTTCATTTCATTGGCAGTTGACACTCTAGGGTTGTAAATAACTTAAATCAAACATGCTTGATTTTTGTCAGAAGACAACAGGGGATGCTTGTAGGGAGCAATGGGCCTTGGGAACAATGAGCTTTTCTCTCTGTGATAGAGGGGTGTCAGACAAATGGGCTTTCGGTCCAGTCGAACCTTTTGGGTTTCAGAATAGGTTGTCGGAACAAGGCATGGCACCATAGAGCCCAACAAACTTTTCAATTGTAACTTAATAGACAAAAACACGATGCTAATACCCAATTCCGCACTCTGTGCTAACAGGCGTTTCTTCTTGTTGTTGTTGATCACCCTGTAAGTTCTGGCTCTGCGAGCGCACCCATCTCATGATGGTTGCTTGGAAACCTATTGCCGCTTAGCATCGAGCTAAAACTCTACCATGGCTATAGACTCTTAGTCTTGTTCCTAGCAGGTCTTCCAGCTTGTGCGGTGAAACCCTTACAAATGGTTCAGAACGCAGCAGCGCGTCTGGTTTTTTGATCAGCCCAAAAGGACTCATGTCACTCCATTACTCAGTGACCTCCACTGGCTACCCATGACCCCCCCCCCCCCCGGAGCAAATTCAAGTGACTAATGCTGCGTACAGCGTGACTACTGGGTCTGCACCCATCTCCATAATACACAAGCTTATGTTCCTCTAACATGCACTTCCCCAGGTATTTACCCCATTGATGCGATATGTGCTATTAGCTCTTACTAGTATTTACTGCTGGCCCTACTACTACTACTACTACGTATTGTCAGTTGTAGATCTCGTGCTGTATTTGATGCTTGTAAGTTGTTCCTCAAATGTAAGTTGCTTTGGATAAAAGCGTCTGCCAAATGATTAAATGTTCAAATGCCATTTTCAGTGCTTTGTACATCAAAGACTAAATTCCATTCTCCACCATGATAGTTGGCTGAAATCTATAAAACAGATATGTTAGACTGGACAAGTAAAAATGATTTGCAAGGCTGACCCTTCAAAATGTTCATTCAGTAACACAATAAACAAGGGATCTTGACTCAGTTGAGAACAAGTGAAACACTTGAGCCCGAGGGCTGTTGTTCACTTAGCAATGCTTGGTAACAACGATTGGTTGATCTAATTGGATTAACTTGTCTGAGTGTTTCCTGAAAGTGATAAAAGTTAAATCTTTCTGTCCACCCCTCTGCTCCCCCTCTCCCTCCAGCCTCTCTGCAGTTCGAGGTAGCAGTGCATGTCTAATGGGGGCTCCATGAGGTTAACTTCTGCACTCATTTGTTTTGCAAGCCTTTCTCCGCGGCTCTTCATGCATGTCCATACATACAGGACATCTCACTGACAAATCATTTACAGATGCTTTTCAGCTCAACACGCTCACCTAACAATCATGTAACAGCAGCCTGGGCTTAGGCAACTTTGTGAGATGAGCACGATGTCTTACAACATAAACACTGGATTAGACAGAGTCAGGCAGTGGTTTGACTTCCAAACGGTGCAGTGGGGACGTCTGGAGGGGTTGACGGGCAGATACTTCTGCCTTGGACTCTGCTGTCCTGAGTTCAACCCCCAGCTCAAAGCAGGGACTTTGAGTCATTGTTTGCAGGAAATATTTTTCTTATTTGACCCTGACTTAAACTAATTCAACTTAAGTTTAAACCTTTTCTCAAACACACATTGCAGTACTAAGTATACAGGCCCAATGAAATAAATACACACTTCCAAATAAAGTGTCCCTGTGTTAATAGTTTCCCAGTTTCATGTCAAAAAAGCTTCGTTTAAGGTATTAAAATCTGGTAATACTTCACAATAGTCTATGGTACAAACAATACTGAGTAGTTATCAGGGAATAAATAGAGAACAAATCGCAAACGATCTGATAACTGATGAAGTAGTTCCTGAATCGAGGACAATATAGTAGCTGAGGTTGTTACTCAAGATACTATGTTTATGAATCCTTAGGTAATGATTAGTTTTAAATATCTGTAAATCGATATACTTTCTTCACAAGTCAGTTTTAAAATATATGAAACCTACCTGCCCTGCACAGGGTAGTGTGGTCAGCAGAAGGCATTTTTGGATGACACCTCTCAGCCCCACAAGACATTTACAACAGGGGGGTGCGGGACAAGGGCTGAAGGATCATAAAAGACCTCAATATCCGAACTTGAAACAGGGAAAAAAACAGAGGGTTATTGTCATGATGACAATCGTAATCACATTGGAATTTACCTTTACAGCAAAATCAAATCTCGAAATAAATCCACACAAATATTGTGCCACCAGTTCAACTTTGGTGAATTTTTGGCGCATAGATTTAAACGTCAGCACTGTCAAATAGCAAGCTGATGTGACAGTGCTGACCTTTAAGGCGACGGAGAGCCAGAGAGTCTAAAATAGAACAAGTTGTCATTAGCTATGTTGCACCATGGACTAGTGTTCAACCTCCTTTGCTGAAGTAAAACCTCCAAATACATCTTTTGATTAAACTGTGCAAACTTATTGTCCCATTAGCTAGTTTGCTAGACGAGTACTTATGCCGCGTTCCAGACTGCTCGGAACTTGGAAATTTCCAAGTTGAAATATCCGACTTTCAACCTTAAAGTGTTCCAAGTGCATGGTGGTGCATGACGCCAAAAGTGAACGAAAAACATGGCTGACCGTGACAAAGTGTGCACAGAGTTGCACCCTCAGTAATGCTTTTGATGTCCATTAAAAGGATGTCAGTTTAAATGCAAACAACTGACATAAATAGCCACATTACTAGTTAACTGTGTACCTGTCTTGCTACATCAGTAATCCTCAAGAGTCAGTCAATGTTTTAGGTTATACTTCCTAATGTTTTCCAATGTTTTGGCATTTTTAACTTCTGTGCAGAGAGGATGGCTTTGAGATTCTTTATTGTAACCAGCTACATAATAATATAATATTTCTACATCATATAAATTATGTAGCCTTTTTACAATGTGTGCTTGCATGGGAGCTGCCATTGGTTTGTGACGTCATTCAGCTGCTACTTGCGGGGTACATATATTTATTTTTTTTCTCCAGGCTCACAGCTAGGAAATCCTACTTTTTCTTGTTGAAGGCCAGAAATGTCCGAGTTCCCAGTTGCCTGGAACGCAGTATAACACACTTGTTAAGGCTCGAATATAGACTGCCCTGGAGCGGACGCATACACAGACAGCTGTGGACACGACGGCGCAGACTACTTCTGTTAATTCTACTTTCTGAAGTCAGCTTGGCGGACTTGTTCCACACATGCACAGTAGATCGGTTGGTGCCCTTGTAGCGTAGTCAGCACACAGACGTTGCACGCGGAAGTCCTCATAGGAGTATTACCCTTGCTTTACTCGGAGAGCTGTATTTTCCCACTTGAATAACTTTTTATTGAATGAAATGGTGTGCAATAGTGAACAAGATGCCAGGGGTGTTGTGGTTTGGGTTTTTGTTTGTGTGCATGTGTTAACTTCACTTTCTGTCTTTGTGTTTTTCTGGTCTGTGTTTTAGGTTATGTGTTCGGTGTCATTTCTACATTCAGTGTTTCCTGTTTTACTTTGTTACTCAGCTCTCCTCTCGTTTCTGACCACATCACTTCCTGCCTGTGTGATTGTCTGCCACACCCTGATTCGTTTCACCTGTGTCGCGTAATCTCCTCCTCATGGGGCTTTTAGTTTTGCCTGTTCCCCTCACTCATTGCCGGTTCGTTGTTGTCTGCAGACCTTACGGTCCGGCCTTTTCCTAATGGTTTCCACAGTGTTCTCTCTGTGTTTTGGTGGATTTATTCTTTGTTTGCCTTTGCACATTGCCTGGACCTTGAATTATGTTTCTTGCCTTCTCTTTTTGGGATTTGTTTCCCTGTGTGTAGCCTTCCCGCTTTTATGATCTGTGCCCCACCAATTTCTAAGCCTTTGTCCATTCCCTGTCGCATGTTGTGCATGTTTAAAAATGCATTAAATTTGTACAATTGTTTGCTAAAACAACTTCATAAAGTGATGATTCTATGCTCAATCTGACACACGTGCGCACACACTCGCTTTTTATTTGAGGGAAAATGAAATGTTATCAATATCTACAGTCAGTCTCTTCAACAACTCTGTTCATTAACTCATTGTAACATTTAAATGGAAATTATGAAAATGCACAAAAGACATGCCTGCCTTTATTATTGTAGCTCGAAGCTCTGAGAGGCAACTTCTAAAATCACAAATGATGATGATCACATAAGGAGGCAGGACAGGGAAAGGGGTGGGGAGGAGGTGCACAGAAAGCGAGAGCGAAGAAGAGGAGCTGGGATGCGTGGGTATTTATGGAAATGCTGGCAATGATGTGATTGATGTGTGGTCATGCTCCTGAAACTCTGCTAATTAGCTCCTCTATAAGTAAAATGTGATTAACTGGTTGTTTTTATCAACAACACTGCAAACACTAGCTCCAAATTTAGCCAGGTTGATTATTTTTTAAATAACATTAGATTCATTCATTTAGCTGACGCTTTTATCCAAAGCCACTTACAATTGCTATACATGTCAGAGGTCGCACGCCTCTGGAGCAACGAGGGGTTAAGTGTCTTGCTCAGAGACACAATGGTGGATGGGTCACAGTGGGGGATTAAACCCGGGTCTCTCATACCAAAGGCACATCCATTATCCATTTACAGGAACATGACCTGTGTGTGTTTCTTTTCATGTGCATCTCACCGATTTCTATTGTGCAGATGGAAAAATGCAATTTAAGTCTGTCCATCCACATGTGTTTGGAAAATCAAAAAGTCTGCTGTGAAAAAAGTTTCCCTCTGTTCTTAAACTCCAAAATGTGAAAATAAACACATTCATTTTACACTTGATTTAAATTATATCAAAACAATACTATGTAAGGTCTAAGTGGCGAAACCTCTGTCTGCGAAACCTCTGGCTGATTCGGATCTGGTCAACAACTTTGCTAACACAGGCAAACATCAACATCACAACTGTCCTCTTCAAAGTAAAAGTCTCTGCTAAATGCACAGGAATTTGTAATACCGTGTTCATAACAACATATACATACTTATATAAATCTAAGACAGATGCTTCAATATTACTTAAATAATAATAAAATAGAATAAATATTTGTATTTACCAAATTTATGGCCAAACTACTGCACATTTAATCAAATCCACACAGAAGGACTTTTAATCAAATGTAAAATGACCACTGTCCCACTGTTGAAAGACCATGTGTCTGAGCAGCCAGATTCTGAGTTAGATATTTCAGTGTCATTCTGTCACCATTTGAACCTTTTTTATATATATATTTTTTGTGTGTGTATACCTGGAGCTCAGCTGTGGAAAGAGCAGCGTGTCTGTGGTATTGATCCCTGAAAAGCAGAAAACAGACTTCAGTGTTAGTTTTTGGGATAATCTCCATTCTCGTTCCACACTAGGTATTCCCATCCCATTTGAGATGTGTGTCCATATGCTCAAATGTCAGAAAATGCCACTGCAATCAACAGAAGAGCTTGATGCGACTGCTGAAGGAAAAAGGTTAAACAACACAAACATCGCGTTGTTGTTCAGACCGCAATACCTCAGAGGTACAGTATATCTGCCTGATAGTTAAGTGGAGGGAATACAAGAGGATTGTTTATTATGTTTTTTTTTTTTTTATCCTTTCAGGTCTTCTTTCTTTTTAATTTCTGGCAACATTTTATCAATTGTCTGTCGCTGTTTTTTCTTTTTAAATTTTATCTTTCATGAAATTCCAGAGGGTTTATTGCCAGTCATACCAAGTGGATGGTAACTGAGGTGAACCATCACTCTTATTATTCTCACTCTGTGGCTTTTGTCCCAGATCACAATTTTGCTTCATTCGGGTGCTTTTTATTAAAATTACTTTGGTTATTTTTGGTTCTGTGAGGAAGCGTGCTCTTGACATACCGGTGGAGCTGAGTGGTAATACAGCAGGAAGCAAGTCTCCTTAGTTGTGTGTTCAAGGTTCAAAATTTCAGATTGAGCTACTGAAAACCAAATCCCAAACTAACCTTCACAACATCCTTGTTTGCTTGTTGTGTGTCTCTTGGATTTGGTTGTTAAACCACAGAATTCATCTACACACAGAAGCTCTAGCACTCAGATCGTGAGAAGTTGAATCACAACTGCGCCGTCATGAGATAATAAACTTTGACAATGCACACTTGACTACATTAAAATGGCTTTACACAAGCAGGTTAACTAAACACAATTTACACACCAAACTTGTGGTTTTCCTCTCTCTGAGGTAAATTCATTTACAAGTACTTTCAAAATATAAATCCTCCCTTTTGGATAACCTTTTTGTAGTTATAACTGATCATACCACAAATAGCTCGTTCAATTACTTTGAAGGAATGACTCATGAAAACATAAGTGAAAGAATACTTTTTGACACCAACAACCACTGCTATCATACTTGATAGTTGTCTGTTTTTTTTTTTTTTCTCATGAACATCAACCACGGAGTAAGAGGAGATGGTCTCTATCCATCTCACACACACTCACACAGACCTTGTAGGGCAGTGTGTGCTGTCCCATACTCAGACATACCTTTTTGTGAAGTGGTTTGAGGGTGGGGGTGGGCTTTAATGCTCTTTTTACAGTCCCATTAATCCCTCTGTTCACAATTTCACGCACAGCCAGGGCCTCAGTGTTATTTTCACAACCTTTCAACACTAATTCCTGTGAATCCTGAAACAGAACACCTTTCCTTCTCCTCCTCCCTGGTGCATGCGTGTCTCTGTTTTCACCAGGCCAAGACAGCTTTATCTCTTATTCCCCTCATCAAAGCCGGGCTAAAGGCGGAAAGAGGAATAAAAAAGCTCAAAGGCAAGGCCGGCAGTGTGGTCAGCACGTGTTGGAGTCTGGCTCCACTGTGTTTCAGCGGTCAGCAGACCCAGAGGAAGTATGTTTACACTGGAGGAGGGACTAAACAGTGGACACACAGCTGATTATTAAACACACAGTGATAATTATATTTCCGATGTGGGTCTGCAATGTCATACCTCAAGTAGTTGCTGTAAGTGAGCTAACAGCCAATCATATCACTGCTGTTATCAGGCTTGCAAACTCCTCATCTTACAGCTACATTTGCTGTTTTGAAACAAAAATTAGTCACCTATGTGATAATACAGTGTAAAGGGAATCCTGCTGGTAAAAAGTATTTAGTATTTGCAAACCACGTTAGTGTGTGTGTGTGTGTGTGTGTGTGTGTGTGTGTGTGTAGCAGTACATTTAAATTAAAAGTGCGCAATAGGTCCGGGAGCATGGCAACGTGGTTACCATGTGTATATACGTCTTAGCCAGCTCCTGTATATTCCTTCGTTAATAGAACATCAAATGCCAACTTACTGCCCTTATCTAGCTTGTTGAAACAAGTTACCGTCAGAGTCCTGTTTTCCTGGGGTTTATTCTGAACAGCAGAAATCATCCCTTTTTTTTTTTTTTATCCGGAAGCAGCAGAAACAGTCTGTGTTCCTGTTGGAGTGAGATGAAGTGGCTGAATTGTCCTGAACTTTTTGAACGCGACGAAAAAAGCACAAATCACTGGAAGAGAGACGGATCCTCGCTGTTTGTGAGTTTCCATTTATCACTGTGGTTTTAGCCAGCAAAATGCACACCACCAAGCTGCGGCAATTTCCCGAATAATCTTCTCAAAAATCTAAATTTTAAATCGAACTGAACAGTTTAAACATTTCGTCCATGAAAATGACCCCCCTGGTCTGCTTTGGGAGACCGGCAAGGTGGTTCTTCGAGGTCTTACTATATCATTCTCAGCAAACCTAAAGAAAAAGCAGGGAGCAGAACAGAAGCTGTAACAAAAATTATGCAAACTGCAGGGAGAGTGTGACTTAAACCTATCTGAAAGCATGACTGAGATTATATTCGGTTATATTTTTAGATTTTTCACCTGCCACCTGAATTTTGTGTTTCCCTTTACATGAATAATTAATTCGCCAGTATGCAGGAAATTAAGTGTTTAATGCTCAGATTTTGGGTGGACCCCCGGGCCCCCCTACTCATACATTTCAGCTGTGAAGATTTCCCTTGACCCCACTATTGTGGGTCGTCTCGTGAGTCACACCACTAATCTTAGCCCTTGTGTCTCCATCACTTTTCAACACAAATTGATGCCCTTGTCGGTATCTTCCTCTTGTTGCAGTAGACAAATGCACATCATCAATACAACATGTAAGCTTAAAACGGATCCCTCTCACACCGTCTGTGTTTCTCTGCTTGCGTATCCTTCTCACCTTTTTTACCCCCTGACCAGTTTGCATGCATGTTGTGTAACATGAATAAAGTCACCAATGCACACAAAGAATGATTCAGGTTATAACCAAGGAGAATATGCAGTTATCACTTACAGAATAATTACACGTTATTACAACTTGGGTCATGATGATGATGATGATGATGATCTCACCGTGTTCATAGCTGAGATCTTGCAAGACAGGGAAAACATGAGCATCAGATGGAAAAACAAGCTGACAGAAAAGTCTCTGCTCTTTGAGGGAGGCCTCACAGAATCCAAGCAGCTATGAGGATTCTGGTGACACCAAACACATACCAACATCAGATCTTAGTTTACCTCATTTCCTTTCATGTTTCCGTGATGTTTGCTTTCGTTTGCGAGTTTGGGCGTTATACTACGGAGCTAACCTTCTTTGTATGATCTCTTTTTAGAGGGGAACTAGAATGCAGCACTATCAACAAGATGAAGATGATCCATTTGGAGGGAAATAGTGATTCTGGTAGGTTCTGTGGATGAGGATTTAATGTTCAATTCCAATGTCCTAGACCAGGACAGGGTCTAGGGTGTGATTACAACAGCGAGTGGGTTTAAGCACGCTCTGACAGGGGCCAAATGAGTCTAATGGTGAGATAAACGCAGTACTAAGGCTATCATTGTCAACATCCACATGAATAATGAAATCCCCTACATTAACAAACTTATCTGTTTTAAGGATTAAACTTTCTTAGAAATTACAAAATCAGAATACGGACGAGGAGCGGGGTACTCTATAACAAATTGTCAGGCTGTAGTGTTTTCCAGGTTGGGTGTGAAAGAATAAGGCTTTCAAATGATTTACTTTATTTAGAATAACATAGTCTTCATCACCTAGCCAGCTTTCAGAAAGACAAAATAAACCAAAATGATGATTTGATATTTATTGACAAGTTCAGTTTAAGATGACCGATATGTGATGTTTAGTTTCATTCTCCCAGTTTGAATTCATATGTACATTTCCATTTGTGTACAGATTGTGCTTTAGAGGTGCTGGTAGACTATATTTCACTTTAGGCAGAGCCAGGCTTGTTGTGTCACTCTGCTTCAAGTTGTATTGCTAAGCTAGGCTAATAGCCTCAAGACTCCAGCTCCCTACTTAAAAAGAAATGTTTGCTAACATCCAGTTGTGATCAGTGTAAGTAAGTAATATTACTTTTTCCAGTAACTAAGTAGTGTAACTAATTACATTTGTAAAACAGTAA
The DNA here is from genome assembly GCF_021292245.1 of Micropterus dolomieu. Taxonomy (NCBI): domain Eukaryota; kingdom Metazoa; phylum Chordata; class Actinopteri; order Centrarchiformes; family Centrarchidae; genus Micropterus; species Micropterus dolomieu. The sequence continues at coordinate 32,832,761 of NC_060152.1, read as the reverse complement.
TATTATTACTAGTTGCTAAGACAAGTAACGCTGCGTTACTCATTACTGAACGCACCGTCCTTGACGTAAATCCACGACGACTTTGTTGTTCATGTCCGCTGAGAGCCAAACACTAAAGGAAGACAGGAGAACGAGGGAGAGAGGCGTTCTGTCCACAGCTGGAAGCTGCTGCTGCCATTATTGTGTCACAGTCTAAGATGCAAAGAACACTGTCGTCTATTGTAAACTCTGTGACCAGCAAAAAGCTTTCAGCCGCGAACATTTCTACATCTGACTTATTGAAGCGTCTGCTGAAGCAGCACAGCGACGTGAAACTTACAGAAAGAAACTCCAGCAGATGCCGTCACTGATGCTGGACTCGTCGGGAGAGAGCGGCGTTAACGTAACGTTTTGTAACTGCTGAAGACTGCTCTTATAAACAGGCTACATGTGCAGA
>NC_060152.1:32829703-32832225 GCF_021292245.1 Micropterus dolomieu | reverse complement strand
TAATGTGGCTCCTCAAATTCAGGTCTGAGTCCATGACTACACCAAGATTTCTGGCTTGATTTGTGGTTCTTAACATTACAGACTTAAGCTGAGCACTGACTTTCAATTGTTCCTCCGTGGCTCCAAAAACAATAACTTCATTTTTATCTTCATTTAATTGAAGAAAATTCTGGCACATCCAACCGTTGACCTGTTCAATACAGTTAGTCAGTGTTTGTATGGGATCATAGTCCCCTGGTGAAATGGTTATGTAAATTGTCTGTCATCTGCATATTTATGATAACATATTTTGTTGTTTTTCCATAATCTGAGCCAGTGGAAGCATGTAAATGTTAAACAATTTTTGTCATTTCAGATGTGTGATTACCTATAGACACAAAGTAGTCCCTGTCCTAAATAGGATTCAAACCAGTTTAGTACTGTGCCAGAAAGTCCAACCCAGTTTTCAAGTCTGTCTAGTAATATGTTGTGGTCGACTGTGTCGAATGCAGCACTGAGATAATAATAAGACTGAAATTCTGCCACTGTCAGTGTTTAAATGGATGTCATTGAAGACCTTAACAAGAGCCATCTAAGTGCTGTGGTGTGGTCAGAATCCTGATTGGAAGACGTCAAAGCAATTTTCTAATGCCAAGAAACCACTAAGCTGTTGAAAAACAGCCTTTTCCATGATTTTACTGAAAAATGGGAGATTTGATATGGGCCTATAATTGCTCATTAGTGAGCTGTCTACATTGCTATTTTTTAAGAGTGGCTTAATGACTGCAGTTTACAGGGTCTGTGGGAAAAAACCTGAGAGGAGAGACATGTTGACAATTCGTAGTAGATCTGAGGCCATGCATTTAGACACATTTTTGAAAAAAACTGTTGGCGGAATATCAAGGCAGCATGAGGAGGATTTCAGATGTTGTATTATGTCCTCCAGGTTTTTATGGTTAATAGAATCAAATTGTGTCATACTATATAAATTGTTTTTGAGTGGACATAGGGACATGACATATCCTGTACCTGACATGGAGGCACTGATTGCTTGCTTAATTGTTTGAATATTATAATAATAATAATAATCCTTATTTGTAGAGCACTTTTCAAAAACAAGTTACAAAGTGCTTTAACAAGTGTAAAGAATAATACAAAAAAACAAGATAAGAGCATGAAAAATTAATATAAAATTAGTAAAATACAATAAAATAAAAGGGATAAAATAAAGTCAAATAAGATCGGGAAAGGCTCTCCTATAAAAGTATGTTTTAAGAAGGGACTTAAAAGAGTTCACTGACTCAGCCGACCTGATTTCCTCGGGCAGGCTGTTCCAGAGCCTCGGGGCCCTGACAGCAAACGCTCTGTCCCCTTTAGTTTTCAGTCGAGACTCTGGAACAGACAGCAGACCTCTGCCCGAGGATCTCAAGGTACGTGCTGGTGCGTATGGGACTAAAAGGTCAGAAATATAACAAGGCGAGAGGCCATGAAGAGCTTTAAAAGTGATCAATAGAATCAATATTGTCTGTGAAGAAGGAGGCAAATTCATTGCAACCCCTGGTGGACAGAAGTTCAGAGGCTACAGAAACAGAAGGGTTGGTTAGCCTGTCGACAGTAGCAAACAGGGCACGTGCATTATTAGTGTTTTGGTGATGATGTCAGAGAAGAAGAACTGCCTTGCATTTCTCAGTTCTAAATTATAAATGCAAAGTCTCTCTTTATAGATGTCATAATGAACCTGGAGATTTTTTTTCCGCCACCTGCGTTCAGCTTTTCGACACTCCCTTTTTTGAGTTCTAACCAGCGTGGCATTTCTCCATGGAGATCTTCTCTTACCAGAGACCACCTTCACCTTGGCTGGTGCAATATCATCAATAACATTTTTTATTTTAGAACTGAAATTATCTACAAGCTCATTGGCTGAGACCCGTGAGAGGACGGGTGTCGAGAAGAAAGCCTTAATACATTTTTCACTAGTATTTTCAGTGATATGCCATTTTGTGATTACCTGTGTTTATACATTTGTGTGCACGCAGATAGTACTCTCAAAGAAAACAGAGAGAGCAACATCAGTCACCACAACCTTGGAAATGTTCAGACCCTTGGAGATGACCAAGTCCAAAGTGTGCCCCTTATTGTGTCTGGGCTCTGTCACATGTTGGGTCTTTCCATAATTATCAAAAACACAACACAGTTCTTTAGTCCCTCTGTCCTGGGGGTTTTCAACATGGATGTTAAAATCACCAACAATAACCACAGAGTCAAAGTCAATACAGATTATAGATAGCAGTTCACCAAAGTCATCAAAAAGGTTTGCAGTAGTTAGGGGGCCTGTAGACATTTAGAAAAATAGCTCAAGAAGAGGAATTCAGCTGAAGAGCCACATATTCTAAAGAAGCAAAATTCCTATAAGACATCCTTTTGCATTGGAGGGAGTCATTAAAGAAAATGGCAACTCCACCTCCTCTCTTATGCACTCTAGCTTCACTCATAAAACTGAAGTTGGGAGGGGTAGACTCGATAAGGACAGCTGCACTGTTATC
>NC_060152.1:32826725-32829683 GCF_021292245.1 Micropterus dolomieu | reverse complement strand
CTGAGACCCGTGAGAGGACGGGTGTCGAGAAGAAAGCCTTAATACATTTTTCACTAGTATTTTCAGTGATATGCCATTTTGTGATTACCTGTGTTTATACATTTGTGTGCACGCAGATAGTACTCTCAAAGAAAACAGAGAGAGCAACATCAGTCACCACAACCTTGGAAATGTTCAGACCCTTGGAGATGACCAAGTCCAAAGTGTGCCCCTTATTGTGTCTGGGCTCTGTCACATGTTGGGTCTTTCCATAATTATCAAAAACACAACACAGTTCTTTAGTCCCTCTGTCCTGGGGGTTTTCAACATGGATGTTAAAATCACCAACAATAACCACAGAGTCAAAGTCAATACAGATTATAGATTCTAAAGAAGCAAAATTCCTATAAGACATCCTTTTGCATTGGAGGGAGTCATTAAAGAAAATGGCAACTCCACCTCCTCTCTTATGCACTCTAGCTTCACTCATAAAACTGAAGTTGGGAGGGGTAGACTCGATAAGGACAGCTGCACTGTTATCTTTGTCCAATCAAGTTTCAGTTAAAAACATGAAATTTAGATTGTGAGTGATTATAAAATCATTTATTAAAAATGTTTTTCCTGCCAAAGACCTAACGTTTAACACAAAGCAAATTTTAGTGTGTTAAAAACATTATCTGGCCCACTTTTTTCGACAGGCTGCGGCAGACGAGGAATTAATATTAAATTTGCAGGATATGTTGAGTACTTCCTGTTTCTTAACACATTCACCATGCTTTTACTGTTACCTGTCAAGACAGGGATGGGGAAGACTACCAGCACATTGGGCTTGTCCTGGGAAGAGTCATGAGTGCTATTTTCCTTGTAGCCTGGACCCAGCACATATCAGACAGATCTTACTGGGCTTTTTCGCCATTGCGGAGTGGGAAGGCGGGTTGTGCGCTGTATTTGTGACACGTGTCAAACCTGGAGGACTTAGAACCAGTGGTGGAGGTGGACGGTGAGGGGGGTTTATGGTAGAGAGAATGGGAGTGGAGCGAGGGAAAGTGCGGGGAGTAAATTTGGTCCCAGCTCTAACCAGGTCTTTCATGTGATCAGTGAAGTCCAACAGTGGGGAGAGGGGAGAAAGGGTGTCTGGAGATAAGGGTGACCTAGATGGGGATTGGGGGGGTAAAGATGGTGAATCCTTACTGTTGGTTTTCAGAGAGGGAGGTGGAGGCTCTTCCTCTTGGCTCAGATGTCTCCCGTGATCAGAGCTCTCTTCCGGCATTCCACATTCACTTCTAACCTATGGATCTTGGTTTCCAGCACTGCAATTTTCTGTAGAAGTTTGTAGAAGTTGTCCGTGGAGAAGGAACGCATCTTGTTGCTAATTAGCATTAGCTATAACTCCAGTCACTGCAATTCAGGCTAGTGCTATTGGTAGGCCGCAGTCGTGATGATATGATATTAAGATCATAAAAGTTTTTAAAGTATGGTAAGAGCCCACTTTATCTGACAGTGCCAGTGATTTAAAAATATACAAGAGCTGCTGCTCAAAATTTCTAGCAGAAAAAAAAGAGAGTTTAAGCAAAAGAATGCAAGCAGAGGCAAGAGCAAGCAGCAAAGCTTCTGCACTATAAAGAAAGCAGGAAAGCAGTGTAGTTTGATGGATTAATAAAGTGATTATTAAATGGATAATTCAACATTTCCCAAAGTGTTTCTTTCCCCAAACTGAGTGGTGCCCCTTTTGAACAAGTGCTAATGATATTAATATTCCCGAGTGTTAACATCCATCATTTTATAAAGAAAGTATAGGTTCACCACAAATATCACACACAAATGCAACCAGCTGACAACGACAGTCTTTCTCCATGTTTGATTTTTTTCAGTCACATTTTAACATGCTGTGAGACGATGATGAAGATGACTGATGTTAATATGTGTTCAAATTGTCTTTGAACTGAAAATGTTGAAATAGTTGTGAGCAGGAATGAGGTAGAGGTCAAATGGCAAGCAACAATGGTGACATTTTCAATCCACTTGATGCGATTTAAAATTTACAGTGTCTGTGTGTCCTCAGTGAAGTGTATCAGTCTCTGCAGTAGCTTCCAGCTGCAGCACTCAGTTCAGTTTCTGTTCAGTCTGACTGAGGGAGGTTTTTGTACGACGCTTTTTCACTGTGTGAACACATCCTGACTGTTGATATAGTGTTCACTCAGACAGTAGTAAACTGCTGCATCTTCAGTCTGGACTCCAATGATGGTCAGAGTGAAGTCAGAGTTTGATCCACTGCCTGTAAAACGATCTGGAATCCCTGATGCTCGAGTGCTAGCAAGGTAAATGAGGAGTTTAGGAGTTTCTCCATCTCTCTGTTGGTACCAGGCTAAAAGGTGGTAGTTGCTCCAAACACGAACATCCTGACTGGTCCTACATCTGATGGAGACGGAGCCTCCCAGAGCAGAGCTCACTGCTCCAGGCTGAGTCACTGTGACCTGGCCTCTGGACTCTGAGGATACAGAGACAAAAACATAAAGCAGCATCATGGTTTTGTCAGCTTCATTTCAGAGGGACGGATGTTCATAGAGGAGAGGAGTTTGATTCTCTGGACTTTACCTGTGAAGCAGCAGCAGAGGAGAGTCCAGATGAGGACGCAGATCAAAGTCATGTTTTTGATGAGGAGGATTTCTGTGGCTTCTGTTGTCATGAAGGACAGCTGTCAGTCATCCAGTGTTCAACTCTCAGGACTATAAACTCTCCCAGAGCACTGGAGCATGGTGCTGCTGATGCAAAATGGCTCTCTATGGAAATGCTCTGACTGACTTCAACAGGGACTTGTATGTGAAATATAGTCATCATATACATAACAAACCAACTTATACCAGTACAAATTATTTTTTAGCACCATTGTTACTGCTCTGTATAAAAATTTGTAAGATGACTGCTTCTGTTTTTTCTAATGGAGTTATTGCACATTCCAATTCTAATGCTGTGTCAGTA
>NC_060152.1:32824807-32826705 GCF_021292245.1 Micropterus dolomieu | reverse complement strand
TAGCAGAAAAAAAAGAGAGTTTAAGCAAAAGAATGCAAGCAGAGGCAAGAGCAAGCAGCAAAGCTTCTGCACTGTAAGAAAGCAGGAAACAATGTGAACATGCAACATTTACAGATGAAAATTAGCAATTTAGCTAACTCCGGCACATTTTAATTGAAGTTTAACTACAGTGTTGATTAATGTGCACTGTCCCAAAGGTGGGGGGTATTTTCATGACTAAAGAAAATACGTTTCAACAAATACCCCCTCTGTTTTCTCACAAATGGCACCCTGTTATAGCCTCATAAACAGACAACATGGACAAAAAGAGGATCCCTATGAGGATATGTCACTGTTCATATAACCAATATTTTGTTTTATTAACTTGTATTTACTGTAGTTTGATGGATTAATAAAGTGATTATTAAATGGATAATTCAATATTTCCCAAAGTGTTTCTTTCCCCAAACTGAGTGGTGCCCCTTTTGAACAAGTGCTAATGATATTAATATTCCCGAGTGTTAACATCCATCATTTTATAAAGAAAGTATAGGTTCACCACAAATATCACACACAAATGCAACCAGCTGACAACGACAGTCTTTCTCCATGTTTGATTTTCTACAGTCACATTTGAACATGCTGTGAGACCCAAAGTCCCTGGAAACGCCACTCGCCAATAATTTAATAAAGGCCAAATGTGAGCTCCCGTGTCTCCATGTTGACCTAAAAGTTGAGACTGAAAGTTCATGCTTTAGAGCAAAATAAATTTCACTACAAAGTCCATTCAGAAGCTGTTCTGGAGCTTTGGATTAAAATACATGATCCTACTCAGCAGATGGAGCTCACCCAGCTCTCATGCAATATTTGAACTCTAAAGCCAACGTGGAAAAGAAGTCCAAAAAATACTCAGAGGAATGGGAATTTGAAAATCCACATTTAAATGAAAACTTGGGTGGCTCCATCTGCTGAGGAAGATGAAGTGATGTGACTGAAAAGTCCACAAGATGTAGTGGATGGACATAGTGCAGAGATTGTTTTTCGTATTACAAAGTCAAGACATAACTTGATATATTTGTTGTTGCATGTAAGAGAAAATGTATTCTGTAAATGTAGTTATTTACATAGGTCACTGAATTATTTTAATGATTCCAGTTGATACTGAGCTTTTCTTTACACAATATATGTTTAGAATTTTGAAATTATATTTGATTTGATAGTTTTGTTTGGGGCCGTCTTTGATCATGAAGATGACTGATGTTAATATGTGTTCATATTGTCTTTAAACTGAAAATATTGAAATAGTTTTGAGCAGGAATGAGGTAGAGGTCAAATGGCATCACCAGGACCTTTAGCTGTGAAAGCAACAATGGTGACATTTTCAATCCACTTGATGCGATTTAAAATTTACAGTGTCTGTATGTCCTCAGTGAAGTGTATCAGTCTCTGCAGTAGCTTCCAGCTGCAGCACTCAGTTCAGTTTCTGTTCAATCGACTGAGGGAGGTTTTTGTACGATGCTTTTTCACTGTGTGAACACATGCTGACTGTTAATATAGTGTTCACTCAGACAGTAGTAAACTACTGCATCTTCAGTCTGGATTCCACTGATGGTCAGAGTGAAGTCAGAGTTTGATCCACTGCCTGTAAAACGACCTGGAATCCCTGATACTCGAGTGCTAACATAGTAAATGAGCAGTTTAGGAGTTTGTCCATCTCGCTGTTGGTACCAGGCTAAACGGTGTAAGTTGCTTTCAAAATATACATTCTGACTGGTCGTACATCTGATGGAGACGGAGCCTCCCAGAGCAGAGCTCACTGCTCCAGGCTGAGTCACTGTGACCTGGCCTCTGGACTCTGAGGATACAGAGACAAAAACATAAAGCAGCATCATGGTTTTGTGGGCTTCATTTCAGAGGGA
>NC_060152.1:32795170-32824707 GCF_021292245.1 Micropterus dolomieu | reverse complement strand
ATCTTCTTGATGTATGTACTACCTCATATTCTGAATGTATGTCAGTGTTACTCCTACAATTTCAAGGTAAACTGTAAAACAAAATTGTACTTGTTAAATGGGATCCCTTAATGTGTTGTGTGGAAGTTAGGTATGAATTGTCTTATATGTAGGCCACACAGTTTGTTCTTTCTTTTTTTTGATTGTAATGGCCCCCGAGCATAAGCTTTAGATAGCTTCTTTGGGGACCAGTTCACATATATGATCACTTCTTTGTTCTTTGTTATATTGCAAGTGCATATGAATATATGTATGTATATGTGAATAAATATGGCTCTCTCAAAAAAAAAAAAAAAAGTCCGGCCGACGATGGTGGTGTCGTCCGCAAACTTCACAACAGAGTTCTCTCCATGTTTGAACTCAGTTAGCTTCGAACATGTTGTATTTAGTGTTTTTGATCATTTTGATAATCATCTCTGTAGACAACCTGTTGCCAACCTTAGTCACTCAACGTAGCACCAATGTGAGCTATATTTTCACTGCTGAGCTCATGCTTGGAAATAGAATGAACCTGTGTCAGATTTTCTTCTTCTATTTTAATCAATACAGCTGTAATCTATTTTGTTCTGCTTTCCGAGCTTTAACTACAGTGATTGTCAACAGCTGAACAATTAGTATGATTTTTATCTTTAGTCTTTATTTTTCTGTGGTTCTTCCAGCTGGCTTAACTGTCCCACGGTCCACACCAAACTAAACATTATCTATTTAGAAAAGTCTATATTCTTTATTTGATGTTTTTCCTGATTATTTTACTCTGACAGCACTGTGACTAATTGTGTTAAATATATGTCTTTGTTCACTTATCTGTTCCACTGTAGGGGACCGCATATCCGTTAGTGGTCCAGAGGGTACGTTCAGTCTCCGCCCCCTTCGTGATGTCACACATCTCTACCTATTAGCAGCAGGCACAGGGTTCACACCAATGGCTCGCCTCATCCAACTGGCCCTTCAGGACCTTGACACCATCAGGTGGGGCATATCAGAAGACTTAGACCGGGCAAAAGATGCCACAGAGTAAACAAATCTTTTCACTTATATTTCATCATTTCTTTCTTGTTATCTTTTTATCCATTCACTGTGTTTTCTCTTTCACTATATTGCCTCTATCCTTATATATTGTCTCTTTCAGACACTCTACCCTTTACAGTAATCTGATGACAATTTAACATGTTGGTCTCATGCCTGGTCAGACCTAGCAAGATTTCCTTATTACTTGATACGGAAACATGGCACAAATCTGATATTCAGTGTTGTCAGATTACCATAAAGGCCACAGCAGCAGAGCCTTCTGAGATCACTAAAATAAATGTATAAAAAGTTGTTAAGGAGATCGTGTTGTCATGATGCTACCAGGGCAGAAGAGGTTTAAAAACCCCTTGCACAGCCAAGGTACAGTCTAACAGACTCCTCCAAAAATTCAGTTTTCATTGCTTGAATATCCAGCAAAAGTCTGTACCTATAGCAGCTTAAAGGAATAAAATGAGAGTTCCAACTTAACGCTCTGTCTCTCAGTGCTTGTACAGATTATAATGCGGGGAGCATGATTTCCTCTCTAATAACATTAAACTAATGTGAAGATGTATCTGTGGATTCAGACACCAGTTCTTCGTCTTGATCTTCGTCTATTTTTTTCTTTTCTATTATTGTGTCTTGTGTTTTATTTACCTCCTGTCTTGATAATGTACCCGTACTTACACAGTTTTATCTTGCTAGTCACTTGTCTTCTGTGTTTAATGCGTCAGGTTTAAAATACTTTAGATTAAAAGAGAAGCAGAACACGTCATCAGGACATCCCTAAGATAAATTATAAATTGAAATAGTGAGTTAAAGATGTAAAATACCATTTAATGTCAGCTGGTAAAACCCAAACCAGAAAGTGTGATTCCTGCATTGCAAACCTATTTTGTGTTTTGAAAAAAAGACTCTTTGTCGTCGTCATCAACCTTTCCAATCCAAAGTACAGTTTAGAGAAAAAAAAAGACACCGCGTGTTCCTTTTTACTGTGTCACTGATTATAAATCCAAGGCTTTGCCTGATAATCCACGTTTGTGTGTCCTCAGAAAAACCAAGCTGCTCTTTTTTAACCGACGAGAGGAGGACATTCTGTGGCGCTCTGAACTGGATGAACTGGCTGCTAATAATGAGAGGTACTGCAGCTGTGTGTTTTTTCTTTAAAGCCCGGCACACAAAGGAGGCGGATGTGCTGGCCGCTTCCTTTCAACGCCCAGGTTAACTGATTCAGACCGAGCTCTGCGGCTGGCTCGCAGCCTGCAGTGATACTTTTAGCTGCTGCTCGTGTGAGAATTGACCCTTAGCGGCGCTTCCTCCTGGTCAGTTATTTATTTTTCACAACCAGGCCTGCAAATGTTATTTATTATAAATCAATTACTACGTCTGTTGATCAGCAGGCTGTCATGTCTCGAGCTAGAGCTACAGTATGTATTTGATTGATAGAAGCAAAACAGCTGAAGGAGGATGAATGCCCAAGAAGTTCTAGCTAGTGACATGAGTGAGGGAGAATCCGATGGAGGAGAGATGACTGCAGTCATGAGTGTGTGTGTGCGCTCCCGTTTCTTTATTCTCATAGCTCTCATAGGCTATTATTAACCAAAAACTTTGTTTTTAACGGCTAGCCTAGTAGAAGTCGACTGTTTTACAGTTCACATTTTTGCTTAAATGCGGCACATATCAGACTCCAGTGTGAACTGTCCGCGGCCTGAAAGTAGGGCTGGACAATAAAATAACAATAATTATCACAATATAATTTTTTTTCAATAACAATAATAACAATATTCCCCTGAATCATACACGAATTAGGACTTTAGGAATTTTTTTATTAAGTTGTTTATTGTTGAGGAAAACGTACTGAAAAAAGCTTTTACTTAATTTTACTCGTGCATATTTGTTGACAAAGATTTTATCATAATTGTTTTGAATGTTCTATCTCAGATTTATGAAGTGATCCACCGTTTGGCCTCAAGTGTTGACCATAAAGAAGAGTTTAAACCACAATTAACCATCGGGTATCTTCAACTTTCACTCAGGAGCAAGAATCAGACTTTAAACTCGAACAAAAGAACAGTTTGATACTTATTGTGATAATTATTGATATCAAAAGAAATTAAACTTTTTATCATGATAGTGTCCAGACTGAGGTCGCATTTAAAAAGATCCGATCTGTATCGGATTTGGACCACACCTGGAAGTGGCCCAAATCTGAACTGGAAAAGATCAGACCCCATGTGACTTGGCCTGTTCACACCGTCATAAAGAGATCAGATCTGAGTCACATATGGGCAAAAAAAAATCAGATTTGGGTCACTTTGGCCTGCAGTCTGAACGCAGCCATAGACCATATAAAACAGACACTTATGAACCAAGCAAATGTATAGAAAACGTTTCAGTTTAGAACATGAAGTAACATGGCTTTAACGTTAGGCTACTTAGCTTGCCGACTATCTTACCTTGCCGACTGTCTTCATCATCCGGAGAGCCAGCGTTACGTGCCGCCTCTTCAGATGCTCCAGCATAACTGATGTGCTCCCAGGCCAGTAAAGGTCAGCTTTCTCGTCAAATTCTCGTGAAGATGTTAAGACCATCGCTGATGTTGTGTTGCTTTACTAACTTTACTGTTTACTTTATAAAGCTGACTTAGGCTGCATTCAGACTGCAAATCAGATTTTTTTTTGCCCATATGTGACTCAGATCTGATCTCTTTATGACGGTGTGAACAGGCCAAGTCACATGGGGTCTGATCTTTTCCAGTTTGGGCCACTTCCATATGTGGTCCAAATCCGATACAGATCGGATCTTTTTAAATGCGACCTGAGTCTGGACACTCTCTGGACGTCACTCTAGAGCAGCAGACGGAGCAGTGCTGAACGAAAAAGCTCCACAAAAGCCATTAAACATGTGGCTCTCTTCCTCTTCTACCTCGCTATCATCTGCTCACAACTTCCCTTGCTTATACCTGAAATCCACCGGACCGGAGCTCTCTTCTGAGTTACGTGCATGCTGTTTGTCTGAGCGGACACAGTGAGTGAGTGAGTTGTGGGGCAGTTGCACCAGAAACCGTAATGAAACAGAAAAGTTGAACACTTGTCATAACCTCTGTGGCTCCTTGTTTACTTCTGCAGCCTGCAACAGCTGCTGCTGTATGTGTGACGTCGTGTTATTCTTCTGCACATGTGGGTCACTTTGAGGCCGCGGACAGTTGACACACTGCAGTCTGATACGGGCCACGTTTAAACAATAATGTGAACTGTCAAACAAAACAGTTATAAAATTTGTTGGCAACTTAATAATCGATATATTTTTTTGTCTACTATGTTGATTATTTGTTGCAGCAGGTGGAAACCCTAGCTGACAGTCCGTACTGTGAGAGGTTGAGCTGAGCAGGTTCAGAGCAGAATGTGGGAATAGTTTAGCCAGGCGGGGGTCCAGGGAGAGCAGACGGGATGAGCGTAACTAAAACAAAACGTTATTAGGCAAGATTCACTTCTAACTTTTATTATAGCCTACTAAATGTTCTTCTACAATAGGCCTAATATAATTATTTTTATAAGTTCATTATGTTGTTGGTTGTTGTACAGTTTACTGATTACTTTTAAAATGGAGGTCATTTGACAGTTTGGATCTGTAAAGAAATTTAATAAACCCCATAACTGCCACACTGCTGTTGTCCTCACCTCCCCTTTGATGTGAACTCGAGTGTTAGGTCAGAGGGGCGGGGGAAAAAAACTAAATTGAATACCTACCCAAGATACGAATAATCGAATATTCGGGTCCAGCCCTAGTAGTTATAAGTATAATTTCCTAATAATGTCTTTATAAAATATTGAAGAGACAAGATTTTATCTGGCCTGTCTTCTTTCAATTGAATTGAGATAAATCCAATTATTTTTATTTTTGTAATTTATAATCTTGATTGATTTTTATTTGATTTTGTTGCAAACTGCTTTGCCAATATTATTTAAATGAAACATTCATGCCTATAAAGCACACTGAACTGAACTACATCCACTATAATGAAGTAGCAGTGGAGGAAGGGAAAAGAGGATGGAAATGCGTTTAAGGCAACAAGATAGTAGTGACAGAGATACTTTAGCGATTAGACTCTTCAAACACAGGCCCATATGAAGACAGGAGATGGGACAGGATCCCATGAATGGACATTGTGTATATGTACTAGATCTTGCGTGTATTCATACCCGCTTTAGCTTTATGTCAACTGTTATGTCTTTGGCTTTTGACAGTTGTAGCATTGTACTAATGACAGAATGAATTAAAGTGGAATTTGTGTTTTTGGCTGCGCTGCAGGGGGCAGGCCCCATAAACGCAAAGTCTGTCCCTGACTGACGTGAGTAAGTGATGAAGTAACACCTAGGGCTGGGCGATACGGCCAAAAAATGTTATCACAATAAAAGTTAAATTATTATTTCTTTCAAGTTTAAAGGCCGATTTTTGCTCTTGAGTGAAAATTAAAGAAACCAGATGGTTAATTGTGTGTTTAAACTATTCTTTTTGGTCCGAATGTGACAAACACTTGATGCCAAACAGTGGATCACTTCACAAAGCTGAGGTAGAACATTCAAAACAATTAAGATAAAATCTTTCTCAACAAATATGATAAGTAACTCTTTTTTTCAGTCCCTTTTCCTCAACAAAAAAACCTCTTAATATAAAAACAAAGTGCCAATTTGTTTGTGATGTAAATGAATCAAATCACACATTTATTGACAATATATTGACATATTATTGTTGCGGAAAATTATATTGTGATAATTATCATTATTGATTTATTGTCCAGCCCTAGTTACACCATTGGTCAGCTGGGTGTTGGAGTTGCGTGTTCAAAATGAATACATGCCAATGTTAGTTATGTACTGTAACTCCAGGGCGCACAGCCCTATAGTAGGTTCATCCCAGACTTTTTAGTCTGCGCTCAGTCTCACTTTGTGTATAAATTTAGCTGAGACCAGACAGTCGGATCCCAAAACAGCTTTGTCTTCAGCTAGCTAAAGGAACCAGTGTGGCCCACAGCTTAGAGGGCTGCACCTATACTAAGAAAATCTGCAGAATCAGCACAATAGTGCATCACAGTACATCAAGTGCCCCCAGGTAGCACAGAGACAGTACAATACCTGACATTCACCTTAAAGGAATGAAACTGGAAAACAAAGTGTTAACCAAAGCTGCCATAGTTTAAAAAAAATCATGACTTGGGACCAGAATTTTTACACACATCTAGATCAGAATTGACAGGATGTGACTTTATGTAGTCTTTTTCAAGGTTAATGTGCACAGAGGGACACACGAGTCGTGATTTTAGCTTTGATACATTTGTAATAAGGCAGAAGTGTGAAATGCAGCAGATTTTCAGTTTTACAAACTCCTCTGCTTCATCTGGACCTCAGTGTCTTTGTTTATCTTCAGGATGTGTGTGTTGTGTGTCAGGTTTCAGGTGGAGTACGTCCTGTCTGAGCCCTGTGAAAGCTGGACCGAAAGGAAGGGTCGGGTGGATGAGTCCATGCTGAAGGATTTCCTCAACAGGCCAGATGGGTCAAAATGCTATGTGTGTGTTTGTGGCCCCACTGCCTTTACAGAGCTAACAACAGGGTATGTAACATAACGTTTATTACAGAACCATTCCCTCTGAAAATACAACACAATACTGCAGCTTAAAGGATTTCCATTTCACTACTATTAAAATCTTATTTTCATAGTTTTGGCAACACTCTTTAATTGATTTTAACATTGTTTGCAAGTAATAGCTGCGGTCTGGGAACACGTTGACATTAGTCTTAACGGTCGGTCAGACAGGGTCAGGACAGAGAAGTCTGTCAGATGAAAACAGTATATACAGATTACAGTTTTATTTGGTGTGAGCCGGTGAAAGGACATGTGAAATGTCGACAATAAGCCCTTATTGCACAGGACTGAACCAAATAGATCAAATTCTGACGCTCAGAAAAAATACACTGCTCAAAAAAAATAAAGGGAACACTTAAACAACACAATGTAACTCCAAGTCAGTCACACTCCTGTGAAATCAAACTGTCCACTTAGGAAGCAACACTGATTGACAATCAATTTCACATGCTGTTGTGCAAATGGAAGAGACAACAGGTGGAAATTATAGGCAATTAGCAAGACACCCCCAATAAAGGAGTGGTTCTGCAGGTGGTGACCACAGACCACTTCTCTCTTTGCTTCCTGGCTGATGTTTTGGTCACTTTTGAATGCTGGTGGTGCTTTCACTCTAGTGGTAGCATGAGACGGAGTCTACAACCCACACAAGTGGCTCAGGTAGTGCAGCTCATCCAGGATGGCACATCAATGCGAGCTGTGGCAAGAAGGTTTGCTGTGTCTGTCAGCGTAGTGTCCAGAGCACGGAGGCGCTACCAGGAGACTAGGATGTATCTGCTTTGTCTTGACCTCGTTTTCTGTTTCATTGTCTTTTAGGTTGTTGAAGCAGCAGGGCTTCAGTGAGGAAGAGCTCCATGCCTTCCAGGGCTGAGGAGCTCTGCCCTGATCCAACTCCACCCTGCAAAGACTGTGTATGCCTGTGTGTGAGAGAGAGAGAGAGAGTCTAATTTAATTTATAAACTTGTGTTTGTGAGAAATGAAAGGAACATTGTATTTCTATGCACCAAAAATCTGATGATGCTGACAGCAGATAACACACTCCAGTCTTTGATTGGCTGAATAGTAGATCACTAAATTACAGTGCAGTAAGATTGTTAAGATTGTGGATAGTGTGGTCAGTGTCTGGAACAAAGTTAATACAGTTCATAGAGTTGAAACATTGTAAAGAAAAGCAGCAAAATATATTAAGATAAATGAATGAGATTATGTAAACCGATGAGGTAAATGCAATATAAAAAGACGTTTAGCATGAGCAGATGATCGTCTGCAGACACTCACAGATCTTAATGTTCCAGTTACATGGATGCAGTTTAAACCACTGCAGTGAAATAAAATGCATTATGGTGACATTTTTAAAGGTTAGTCTCCCATTCTTTAAGAGTGAGGCAATTTTCACTCAGTTCTGATTGGAGTCTTGACTCAATCAAGTTTAATTTAGAGTCTGAGTCACTTTGCAGAACAGAAAGGAAACGCAGTGATATAACTAGGGATGGGTATCGCCTTTATGGTATCGACCGAAACAGTCAAAGCAGTACTTCAATCGATACTTCTTGTAACCAGATCGCGGCAAAACATTACTATTTCTATGCTTTTGCTTGAGGCCAAACAGGCAAGCAACACACTGAAAGAAAGAGAAGAGCTCGCTTTTTATTTTTCCTTTTGTGCCTGCACCATAGACTGAATAAAAAGGCCTGCACGCGCTCAGTCCGTGCGTGATTTTAACAGCCGCTCACCTTCGGCGGCGTGTCAGGTTCGTCACTGCTGCAAGTTTATCAGCACAAGCTCGGCTTTCCGTTGGTTTCGTCTTCTGGTATCACTGAACACTTCTCTGTACATTTTTCTTTGCTGTTCACATCACTTGTCACCGTTCGATCAGCTGATTTTGCTCACGGATCCTGCGGCTGCTTCAGGTGTAGCTGGTTTGATCGGCTGGACGTGCAGCGTCTCTTCTGTTTGAGAGTCTTTAGTGTAGTTTAGTAACTTGTTTAAACAGACTCGTTTTATACGACTCACCACTACAGGAAAAAGCGCTCGCAGAGATCTTTCAATTCAGTTTATTGATCGAAAGTTAACAAAATAATTTTCCTTTGTTTACTTTCAACACACATACCAAAAAATTACCTTAAATTCGTTTTCCCCGTATAATACTAGCCGTGAGGATGAACTAATCATGTTGAGGAGGATCTGATACAATTTCCCAATACTTTTATTTAACAGTTATTTGAAACAAAAAAAAAAAATGGATAACCTTGCTTGTCCATAACAACGATAAAAAATAATAGGCTACCAATCAACTACTACGGCTTCAACAGGTGGCATTTTATGCAAGGTATTGAATGAAGTTCAAGCTCTGTTGGTATCGGTATTGTAAAATTTTAAACGATACCCAACCCTAGATATAACATTGTACTATAGTGCAGTACTGGTTCTGTAAACAATGCAGAATATTTCATAGTTTCCAATCACACACTGATGTCATGTCTTAGTTATCAGGAGGCGCCTTTCTCTGTTGATGTAGTGTTGGCATGGAAGTTCATGCTGCTCAAGAGTGTGGGTGCACAGTTGGAATGTAACTTTTCTGCAAAGACTGCCATGAAGAGAAGACTGCCACGAATTGAACACCTCTGCTAAAGGTTGCAATGATTCTTAGACCTTACAGAGGACTGGGACACATCACTGATATAATCTGGGATCATTGGGTGTTTCACATCTTTCAACTTTAGACACCCTCGACCCAGCCAGGGTTGACCAGCCCAATGTGTGTCCCCGCAGCACTACCCATTAGATCCCTCCTCCTGGTCAGAAGCCTCCGATGTGTTCCTGATACCTCCTCTCAGTGCAGCGTCTGTAACGTCCAGCAGCATGATGGCACTGCAGAGTGAGCAAAGTAAGGGAACTTGTCCTCACACTGCCAGTCAGTCACAGCAGTTAGTAGGCCTGTTGACACCCTGGACTGTAGCTGAGGCCGCTCACCAGCTCTCATGAATGCATTGTGCTTCCTAGGTAGGCGGAGAGGTGCTTGCTGCTGTTGATGGCTGATGCAACACTGCTTTAGCACTTGGTGCCTGCAAAGCCTTTTCACAGGGCCGCAGCCGCTGCCTACGAAAAAATACTAGGTGCTCGCTTTTGTAAAGGAAACTCCACGACAATGCAAGGTGCTCTTGAAGTCAAATTATAGAAAAAGGGAAGCCCCTCGGCTTACTTCAGGCACAGAGCCAAGGATGTAGTTAAATCAAAGTTTAAAAACAAAATACAAATCAAGGAGAAGGCCGACCACTTTTGATCCACACTGGGTCTTCCTCAGGGGGTGGCTGGAGTCAACCTGAGTGGCAAAGCATGATTCCTTAAATAAACAATTAGTGCTCAGGAGGCCAAATTACACCAGCATATCACACAGTTTTCACAGGGCCTTCTGGCAGCTGCTCTGGATATACTTCAAGTTTAGATTGGATTGTCAGCTCCTCACTCTTGCCCAGTGCGTTGGGGTTAGACTGACACATTAAAGCATTCCAAAACAGCCCAGATCACGAAGTTCTGCCTGCCAAATGTCAGACGAAGACATCCTCTCCTGCGCACTCAAGCCTCTTCGATGCCTGCCTGCACTTCCTTCAGGACTGCTAGTTGTCTGTCCTGTGCATCGGTATGTGTGCGCCAAAACTACAGATCGGTGTGGGTAAAACCTAGATCATGTCCGCTCCAAACGTCTGGCCGCCGTTGTCACTGCAAAACCTATGTGGCAGTGTTGATAGCTGAAGGGCCCATTGGTTTAACACCTGTGCGTTAATGATGACGGGTGAATCTGCTTTCCCAGTCTGCTTTAAAAGGCTCGTTTGTGCCACAGCTTAATTCTTTTAGTCCTCTTTGTGATGAAGATGAAAACTGCTCCTGAGCCAAACAAATGGCCACTGTTTTAAGGTGGAACTCTTCTGTTTTATTCCAAATAAACCGCACAAGGATTTTACCTGGTAAAGACCCACAAGACACTGCGTACTAAGAGCAGATAATGTGCCTGTTTAGAGAAAGAGTAGCAAACAGCTGCTGTTTAGTTTTGCTAATTTTCTTATCAAGAAATAATTAAAGAAGCCCTTCTGTAACTTGGCAAGTCAAAATAAAGCTGTGGTTCCTTCTGTTAGTGATGTTTGTCTGTTTTTTTGTTTCCAATAAAAGTTCCTGCCAAATTTTGTTCACCTCACAGGATTTATCAGGAACATGCCCTGGAGAGGTGGTTTAATATACTGAAGTGGCTGAGTGCCTTGTGCAGTTTTAGAAATATAACTGCTTCCATGTCCTTGACAGTTCTTCTGCTGTTTCAGTGTAGTCCAGACAGGGTGGATGGGAAATACTGAACAAGTGCAGAGACAGAGTGCAAGAAAATGCAGATGCTACGTCCACATATCAGCCCACAGTTATCCTGCTGAATCTGATGGTACTTTGACTTTAAAAACAGTTTTTATCATTAAAATGCAGAAACTGTTTGTGTGTTCTGGCTTTAACATGCCATTGAGCTAAAAGTGACCTTTCACTTTGTTCATGAAATGATAAGAGTTTAGACAGTACTAGTAGCAGTGTACATGAAATTGGTCTCGTTTGTAGTTTTTCATTTCAGGTTCGGTTGTACTTTTCAGCTGTATTATATTAAAACAGAATATGACTGCGTAGAAGGCTTCAGCTTCTGTTGCTGCATGACTAAAAAAGAAGCAGCAATCACTTTTTTTGTTCTATTTCAATGTAACAGGACTGTCTCAACACTTCATCACCTGCGTCTAACATTTGATGTTTAACAAGTATAATGTTTAACATGTTTAACACAACAATCTTAGTTAAGTGTGTTTGCATGCTAACATTGACAGTAAACACAAAGTGCAGCTGTTTTCTCATTAGTTTTGGTCACAAACAAGAATATCTCACAAATTAAATTTGTAACCCGATAATGGCACCAGAGGAAAAGTCAGCGGATCAAAGATGTTACATTAAATTCCCGGTCAGTCATGAATGTGTGTACCAAATTTCATTGCAATCCATCGAGTAGTTGTTGAGTTACTTCAAATGTCAAAAAAATGTCAACTTAATGGCTAGATGCATCGTTTGGGGATCACGTCAAAGTCATTAGAATCTCCTGGGAACAATGCATGGCTATAAAAAGTGTTGTGCCAATCCATCCTAAACAATTCCTCTGCAGCCTGCTAGACTAGATAAACCCCTGTTACAAGTTACACCCATTCCTGTTATACCCCTCTCTTGTATTCCACAGATGGACCCCTGCCAATCCATCTAGTGGTTGTAGTTTTACTTAGTAGCCTAAGTGAAAAAAGTCCTCCAAATCCTTTATTTTGTCTTTTAACTTCCTGTCTGCATGGGAAGTGGGAATATGTCGCATTGTGTTGGTTGACATCTGCTGCTTCTGATCACTTTGTGCCGGACACTCTAGCAAATATTTGAGCAGTTTTATTATCTAACATATAACACAAGACTTTCTCCTACAGTGCTCTGACAAACATCCACTTGTTTAGTTAGTTTATTAGTTAGATCAGTACTTCCGCACAGCATCGGGCTCAGATGGTCGTGTACTGTTATAATCGTCACGGTGACGGGTCAGAATGGGCCTGAGTCACAGTGGAGACGTACTGGTTTTAGTCACACTACTAAACGTATTTCAGTTTTTCATGCCGTGGGCTTATCACTGTGTAACGTGCTGATTTGAAATACAATTTTTTATAAAATATAGATTATTTATTGCATAGTTGAGTGAAAAGATTGTGTGTTTTAATTCATGTTTATTAATCAGCTTCCAGACCAACAAAATAAAAAAAATTATTAAAGAAATAAGCAAATAATCTTAATATCTTAATTATGCATCATTGTATTAATAGGTTAGAATCATCACTCTTCTCATCGCTCACATTCATCTGCTGCTTCAACATAGGCGACAGTAGTGTGGTTGTAAGCTTGGTAACTCTAAATGTAACTTTGCATCAAAGATTGTCTTTTTAACCAGACATCTGTGATGGTGTCCGATGGTTACATCACCGGCTCTAAAATGTGGCCCTTTGTCCCGTAAGGCTTTCTAAACCCACCAGGACCAGAACCTTTTACCTGTATTTACAATGCAAAAGGAAGTTAAGAGACAAAACAGGAAGTGGAACAAATAAAAAAAAAAAGGGGGGGTAATAGGAAAAGTCAGAGGTTTACCAAAGTAAGCATGATTCATTCTCTGGGCACCATGAATGTATGTTCAAAATTTCATGTCAATCCATCCGGTAGAGAGATTTCAGTCTGGAACAAAGTGGTGGACTGACCAACCAACAGATACTGCCATCTCTTGATCCATGCTCCTAGCATGATCATCGTTTTGGTTTTACGGCCCACAACTTCACTTTGTTGGTTCACTCTCAGTAGCCTACTGTCATCCACAGGCAGCTGTTTTCATCTGTTTTCTGATAAACCCACTGTACGCTACCTGCGGCAGACAGAGAAAGGTAGCGGCTAGTTGGTGAACATAGTGATGCAGGTAGCAGCTAAAGCAGCAGATATTTCCCTTTGAGTTGGTGGAGACCAAATCGGAGCTAAAATAATTGTGAAGATTGGACTTTTATTCATCGTTGGCCTGAAAGTCTCAATGAATAAGTGTCGCCAGCCCCTGCAGTCAGTGCCCAATTTCTGGGCATACATTGGTCCCATGCATTGGGGGCTTCTGGGATTTGGGAACATTGTTTCCTTTAGCATATCAATCAAGGATTTTACTGTATTTATATCTGTCTTCTCTGTGGATGCATTTAATGCTGTATTTATTTGTTTCTAATTGTAAAGTTGTCAATCATATGGGTTTGACACATGCCCGTCGCAAACTACACAATAAAAGCTTTCAGAAAATCATACCAGACATCTTTCATCTTCTTGCCAGGCCAAATAATGAATGGTTTGAGGGATTTGTATAGTTCATTTACATTTATTCATTTAGCTGACTCTTTGATCCAAAGCAACTTACAATTGCTATACATGTCAGAGGTCACACGCCTCTGGAGCAACGAAGGGTTAAGTGTCTTGCTCAGGGACACAATGGTGGACGTGTCACAGTGGGGAGCTGAACCCAAAAAAATACTTATCTTATTGTTTTGGTAGTAAATCTATAAGGCCTGCAGCATTTCATTACCATTCTTTTTAAATGTGTGTCTAATGAGTCCCTCAAACAGGTGCAGCTCATTTTAACACACTTTCCCCAGGAAGTATAAAGTAGCGTAAAATGGGAAGTAAGGTGCAAGTTAATGAAAATTTTACTTGAGTACATTGTAGATGCATTCCTTATTTGCCAGAAAGAAAATGAATGTGCAGACCACTCGAGGATATCTTCAAACTAAGTCTGTTAAACTGTTGAAATGTTTTAAGTTTTCAGGGCCTTTTTAACTTATGAATGTCAGAAGCATTTTAAACATATAGCAGAAACGTGATCACTTGCATTCTGAAGGCGGACGCCTTCTAAAAATCTTTCCGTTTTTAAACTGACTTCTGGTCAAAGCTCTGAACAAGGCTTAATAACTGCAGCTACTGTGTGAGTGATGTATCAGACTACATTTCATGTGTGAATATTCATTGCAGAAGGATGCAGCAGATCTAACATCTCAGAGGGGGTTATTGTAATGCACCTGTGTTTTCCTAAGGCGCTCAATTAGATGAACCCAGCTGCTCCTGTCCATTAGTCACTGAGGAAGAATTAACAGCACAACAGTAGAGGCTGACGCACACAGCAGCAGCTACACGTCATGATTACAGTCCCTTCTGGGCTGGATTGGACCGACAGCATGAACACTTTTTCACTGCACACATTGTAGACAGAGCACTCAGCTGCTTTTTGTTTTGTAATTTGCTGTTTCATAAGTCACATTTTTTACTATAATCCAGCAATGTGATGCACTCAGTATTGTTAAATGGAAAGGATGCCCTCATGTTTTGAAGGAGTGAAAACCCCTCTCCCTTCTGCAACTCTTTATCTAAAAAATAAATTGAATTAATAAAGTCTGAATCTGTATTTGTTAGAAATTATAATTTGGAAGTGAATGCAGTAAAGAGATGCAACATTACTACAAACGTAGGCAAAGTGACATAAATGTGATGTTACCTGTTAATATTTCTTCTAATTTTCTTAAAACTCTAAACATAAATACGAAAACTCTAAATACAAATATTTATTCTGAAATACTGTGTATACACCTGAGCAAACAGTTGGATTTGTAAAGAGTTCTTCAAACAGAACAAACTATAGAAAAAAGAAATTAGGCTTCATCCTGTCTCCTGTTTGGGTCTGGCCTCAGCACCTCATCATCATTGCAGGCAATTTTATCCCTGGCCAGAGGAAGCCTCGCCTAGCATGGTGAGTCCGGCCCTGAGAAGCTCCTGTATCTGCACATACATCTTCCATTATTTGCAGAAGAGATGTACAATAGATGTAAGGGGATCCAAATCTCATGCATACATAAAACTTTCTGTTTACAGTATAATCCACTTGCAATACTGCACTACAGTAATTATTGAGTACTGTATTAATATGCAGATGGATGCTGCTACAGTTTGGTTGTACTCTCTGCCCAGCCTGCCTCAATGTCAGACCGTGGTGGCCCGATTTTCATCAGATTCTATGGCTCTCCTTGGTCTTGCTCTTCCTAGTCATCCTCCTCTTACTCTTATTCCACTTGCCTCTCCCTCCTATATTGGTATCTAGTGCTCCAAAACAGAAGAGCTCACCTGTGGCCCTCTGATTGCCTATTGAACAAACAGCAACACGTGTTTGCACATGAGAGGAGTCTGACATTAAAGTTTGGCACTTTGAATGGCAGTGTGTTCCACGTGAACAATTTATTCATGAAGACTGTGCCAGATGTAGAGCGTTGTGTTGAGTGGCAAAAGTGTGGTTTAGAAATGAATCTGTGCTTCTGTTTTAGGAGAATAGGTTCAGGTGGTTGGTTCAACACAGCAGCGGTCAATCTGGTCTAAACTGTGCATCACTTTTCATTGATGTGACGTTTCTCCGTCTCTTCTAGTGACAGAGCGGTTTACAGCCCATCCAGGATGGTGTCACTGTTCCTTCCACCTTTTCTCTCCTTTCCTCAAGCCCATAGAGGGAATCTTTTCCTCGCGGAGGTGGATGGTGTGTGACCACCAGGCACACGATCAGATGTCTCTCTTGGACGTAGAGGATCTGCCGAAGGCTGCCAGGGATGGGTCAGAGATGCAAAAGATCCTTTCTCAGGTGTGTTGCAAGAGAGGACGCAAGGTGTGTTGTTAATGAGACTTGCGGTCAAATGCAGAAGGCACACGGTTGTATTTCTAAATCTGTAGCTGTCCACTATGAATAGTGAGCGTGTAGTTTTGAATTACTTTAACTTTACTTTGTGAGCTTCAACTTATTCTATGCAAAAATGGCAAATTGTCTATTGAAGGATATTGAAGAATTTCTACTCCTCTACTAACTGTAATGCTGCTGTTCATCTGAGGACAGGCAGGCAGGGGATTTGCATACTATGAAATTGGCTAAATAATCCAAATCCAAATGTTATTGCTTATGGATAATAGAATCCTCTCTAGCACATTAGAAACCGGACGAGCACACATTTGCAGTGCACAGACTCAGCAGCGGATGGTGTGTCCATGCGAATGACTGGCTGAATCCCAGCGCCTCCAGCTTCTCGTTCAGTCTGGTCCACAGCTGTCTCTCTTTCTGAGATGTCTGGCGCTGACGGTCCAAACGGCACCGCTAAGTTTCCAGTCCCGAACTACGAATGGACATATGAATATTATGACGACGAGGAGCCGGCGTCTTACGAAGGGCTGAAGGCAGACCGCTGTGAGTATCCCTTTGTGTGTCTCTCTGTAAAACTAATGTGAAGTTAGTGAACATGATCCGACGGGCTTACTGCAGCGCGAGCTCAGGTATTTCAGCAGCATGTTTCTTCATGTAGAAAATAATAATGATAATAATAATACAGACTTCATCAGACCTTGAACAAAATGAGCTTAGGACACTTGTAGCATTTGTCATCCCTGTGCTGATGTTATAATATGTCAAACTATGATAACAAATACTGTACTTGATTACACATTTGAGGTACTTTTACTTGAGTTTTTTCCATTTCATGTCAATTAATACTTCTTCTTCTTCTTTAGTTTTACAGAGTAAGATTTTAGAGATAAAACATCTGATGAGCTTACAAAACATAGACTAGATTACACAACATCATATAAGATAATTACAATAAACTCCACTTCCTAATAACAATCCAATAATATTAACACAACTCACAGGGGCCATTTTTCTGCATTGTGATGCTATTGATACTTAAAGTGCATTTTCCTGATAATACTCATACTTCTACTTAAGTGACATTTTTGATGCAGGACATTCACTTGTAATGCAGTATTTTTTTATATTGCAGTACTGATACTTCCTCCACCACTGCCTTTGAGTAGATGTTCTGGAAATTGATCACATCACATGTTCTTCAGGTCTTCAGGTTTCCATTATGGACCCTCCATGAACTCTACCATCAGATCAGTCTGTCGGCTTTGTTAGACAAGACATGTTATGGCTGAATGTCCATGAAAGTTGCTGTGAATATTCTGTCCTCTGAGGACGAATCCTACTTAATTCAGTGATCATGCGGCCTTTCCTCTAGTACAGCCCTTTCACCAGAAATGACCTACAAGATAATACATAATACAAACTATTGGCTGCCATGACATTTTCTGAGTTTCCAAATAAAGCCTTTGGATTGGTAGTTCTATCACTTATTCATTACTGCCATCCTTATTAAGCCATCTTCAGTCCCCAAGTCCCATGGTATCAAGGCAATGTTCACATACACAGTATAATATACTCTTTTATAGTGTGTCTGTGTCACTCAGTAGTGAGTTTATATTCACTACTGTATGTGTATTCAACTTTCTAGGGCATGGCAATGACAATACAATAGTCCTGTGGAAACATGTCTGCTGTGCTGTTACCTATACTTTTGTAGAATATTACACGTAATTAATTTAATATTTGTACATCATCCCTCTTACAGTACCATGATTACTAGGACTATCAGTTTTGTAATGAGGTTGTATTGCCATCATGATTATCATATCCTGTTTCTTGTTTTGTTATTTTGTAGACTCCATAGTGATCGGCTTCTGGGTTGGCCTGGCTGTCTTTGTCATCTTTATGTTTGTTCTGCTCACGCTTCTGGCGAAGACTGGAGCTCCACATCCTGAGTGAGTCACTGCAGCAGCACCACAACATCCACATGTACCTGACCTAAACGCAGATCTCGGCTAAGGTTACACAGTTTATTGAACAAAGGGAATTGTGCAGGGAGGTTGGGCCAGAGAGAGGGGTTCCTTCCTTAATCCTGGGCTGAGGGAAACGGAGAGGCTGCTGGCAGGCTTACGGACTGAGCAGACTGGGAAAAAGGTCCAGGCGGCTGGCAGACATGGTGTTTCTGGCCGAGTGGCTAAACTGAGGCTTGACAGAGCCAGTCTGAGGCAGAGGAGAACACAGGTTCACAAACCGATCAGAAAACAAGCACAGACTTTCAGAAAGGCTGGTGTGTGACACGACATATGCGTTAGGGGAGAGCAGGGGCGAAAGTACCATTTTTCAGAAAAACCTGATTTAAAAGAAGTATGTATTTTAGAGTATTAATGTATTTTGTCCTTTAACTTTGCAAAAAAAATTTATAAATTACATTTTCATTTTATCTATTTACAGTTTCTTCAAATGTTTCAAAAGTATACTTGTTCAAAATGTTTTTTATTGGCAATGTCAATCCATTTTATAACACATTTCTTCAACAATATGAAAATGAATATCCATTACATAAATATAAATTCTCAAAATAATGCAAAAATAGTCATGTTTCTATCCAACAAAATGTGCCTAAAAACATCTGGCTGAATCAGACCTCAGTCTGTTTTTCTGACCCTCATTCTTGGCATATTCTGTTGGTATAATACAAACATGATTCAATACATGCTGCAACACAAAGTAACCACATTAGCAGCGGGATGAAAGTAACACGTGTTACTTTCATCCCGACAGGAACTCCTGATATATAAACACGATTTATTTTTACACTGAAAAACTCTGAGAGGGCAAACTTCAGGGTGTGTTAAAGCACTAAATAACCTGTAGATCAATCATTACTGTGACGCATGAAACAAGAGACACAACTTGTAATTCGAAAAACAGTTTTCCGAAGATGGCCGCGGGAAACGATGACGAAATCATACGATATTTGGCAGCTCCATCAAGGTTTGCGTGCTGAAGGTGCTGTCACAGCTTGGACTGCAAATGCAGTCAGGGCTCGGAGAAAATCGCCTTGTTACTTTCGCCCCGGTTTACCCCTACTTCACAACGATCCAGCAGGGACTGGATGTCTGAGCCTCCCCTATAAAGCCGTGGCAGATTGCAGAAACTGGTCAGGTGTGCTGATGAGGATGTGGTTCAGGTGTGATAGGGGCCCGTAGCAGAAACGCACATAGATCCCAGGCAGGGCAGCGAAAGGGCAGGGCAGGGCGAGAGAGAGAGAGAGAAACAGAAACACACCAAGCTCCCAGCAGGCAACCAAAACATAAAGACAGTCAAACACTGGCCACACAGGGGTCACAGCCGGGGACTCCTGACATGAGCAGTTTATAGCTTTACATCTTCAGCGGGAACCAACTGGCTTATCAGGTCTGAGGGCCACAGACAGGATAGGGAAGTCAGGAGGCACTGACAGACCTACTGTACACATTGTTGGTTTTGGTCTTTAATGGGATTTGTTGACTATTAGACAAATATAGAACAACATCAGCCTTAACCTTTAAAACAAATATCTACCTGTGATCCCTCATCACAGTGCAGACACGTTCTATCAGCAGTTAAACCAGTGAGTGATTTTTTTATACAGTACGTAGCATTTGTAAGACTGACTAAAAATCGTTAATGGTTCAGTGTGTAAGATTTAGTGGCATCTAGTGGCGAGGGTTGTGAATTGCAGCCATCTATCCAGTCTATCGCTGCCCCCTGACCTTTCAAAGAGCGTAGGACAGCTACGGTGGCTGACACAGCACAAAAGGGGTCTTTTCTGAGACAGCAGAGATTGGCCAGGCAAGAAATGAGGTTTCTTTAGGTACATTTATTAAGAAATGATATTTACTTAATTATTCAGTAAAACCATATTTTATTGTGGCTCTGACAGACAACATGGAAAATGTAAGCAAATAGTGTGAAACACTGTCACTGTTTCTGCACCACAGTCCATTATATACCACACATTAGATAAAGTTTATACAAACATTGAGGGACACACTTTCATTCTGTCTGTGATTATGGACCCTCGCCAAAACTGCAGCCAACAATAATATCTGGCCCGCTGCCAGATTACGGTGCTTTAATAGCAGCAAAAAATATAAATAAGTAAATGCTTTGATAGCGGTGCTGAAATAGATCTCAGTCATGACAGCAACAGTTACTCACACAATCACTTCCTTTAGTGGTTTTGCCTACAAAATAAAAGTGCGAGAAGCTTGTTTACCGTAATGCTGTATTTGGAGGTGAACTGAGCTTTTACTGAATTCTGAACAACATTAAAGGAGTCTGTAGCCTGCTTCACACACCTCTGAAAGAGCCGTCAGAAAATGTGATTCCCCTAAATGTCCTCTGCCTGGAGATACTGGGGAAGTGCAAAAGCGTCCATAGGTTGATGAAACACCAATACACACTGCAGCACATCCCTTAATGCCAGCATGAGAAATGCTGCATAATCCATCTGTTGAAGAGAGAGAGAGAGAGAAAAAAAAAGAAGTCCAGAGTCCAGAGGTGGAATCAGTAGGCTTAGTTTTAGCTGTGGAGTGATACATCTTGTCTCTAAATGATCTTTGTTGGGAGTTGCACATGCTCAGTTCCTAGTTAAGGACTACTAGCCAATCAGAAGCAGCGGGTCAGCGAGAAGCCGGTAAACAGCTCGGGTTCAGCCGTACGTGTTGCCGACCGGCTCGGCAACACGGACTGGAGCGAGAGTTTCAGAGCGGTGAGTTATTAATCTGTATCCATAAAGTTTTAACTGAACTCTGTCTCTACATCACAGGAACAACTTTATGTCCACTGACTGCCTGGAGGGTAGCTAGTGTTTGGAAGGGGGAGGAGAGCTGTGTGCTGCAGCTCGCTGTATTTCCTCTGCCGTTTTTGAGGGCCTGTCGTACTAGCTACTTGGTGAGCGTTATGAGGTGCATTTAGCTTTCATTCCTGTGACGTCACAGGGATGAAAGGGAAAAGGCTCGACTACAAAGAAGCTGTTTAAGCATTTCAGAGCAGAGTTTGAAAAATCTCAAAAATACCATGTACAAGGAAGCTTGTACACTTTTTTAATCTGGGGTTCCACAACTGCTGCTTTGAAATATGTTAGTTTATGTTTTAGATATGTTAGAACTACACCTGCTGCCAAACTACTATTTATGGCCAAAAGTCTCCTTAACCTCCTTAAAGAGGCGAGGAGGAACAGTGTCAGTGGGACAATATAAGGGTTTTAGATGAGGGACAGTTTTAGTGAGATCTAAAAGTGAAACAGGGTTAGATCTGAGCATAGACTGTATATTTGAAGTGGACGTAGTCATCGTGACACCACCCGTTGGTTTGTGGACTGCCGTTTAGAGTTTTTGCAAAAAGCGGCACCGGACAGGACCATATCTGGAACAGACTGTGGAGCTGGCTTCCTTAGCTAGGTGCAACTGTAATTCACGTTAACTGTCATTTTAACCGGGATGATAAATTTGTCTAGCGAGCAACAGTCTTAAAACTAAATGTACTCAGAGAAAATGAACAGTCAACTCCTAATAAGTTTTTTCAACGCCGCTGGTTAAGTTTACACAGTGCCGAGGGTACGAGTCACTATAGCCTGATGACAGATTGCCATGGTAATGACTTGTCAATCACAGATAGTCCCGCCCTGAAGCATACTCTGCTTTCTGGTCTATTTTCCTATAAACAGGACCCTAATTTACAAAATGATCATCATGTTGTATTGAAGAAGACATGAAACTAGCGACTGAGACCATAAACTCATTAGGAAAGTGTTTACCGAGTCAATTATAGTAGAAACATTTTACCATTATTTCTTATGGTAAAATAGGACTATTGTCCTCTTCCCCAATTTATCTTTAAATCAATATAAATAAAAACAAGTTGTCCTCCACAGAGGAGGGGTGGATGGTGGGCACCAGAAGGGGAAAAACAAGTTTTAAAAAATTTAACTATGTATGTTGATTTTTTTGTTTTTGTTGTTTTGTATCGTTTATTTATTTATTAATTTTTAATTGTCCTATCGTCTTATGTTTCATATTGATGTATGTATATCATGTTGTCTGTTTCCAGTTTGCACAAATAAATAATACATTTTTTAAAATACAGGGGAGGCAGACTTATCATAATGTTAGAATAGAAGGGTACTAAATATCCTTCGCAGGCTTAGAGAAGACTTTCAGTGAGTGAAAGTAGTTTTGGAGAAGTTTGGAATAGTGACTGCTTCTTCAAATGCATAAAGACATGCACTGTCTCAGCTGACTATGGGTGTTCACTCTTTAGTTAAACCAACCAGATATTTTGATGCCAGACACTAGTTTAAATGGTTTCTGGGTTACAATTGCCCCCAACTGTACCACCACATGACAAGCTACCCTGGTAGCTAGAAACAATATAACTAATACTTGACAAAGATATCAAATGTTAGACAACAGAATGGCCATCAAAAAAAAAGACTGATTTAAATTCATTGACGTCAATGGTTAAGACAGTATGAGAAAAATACTTTCATGGCTCGAAGGGCAGAGAGGGCTGGCCACAGACAGCGTGCATGATGAGTTTCATGGTTCTCTCTCGTTTCTGACTGGCGCAATTTGAGATCTTACAATTGCCTCTTGTTACAATTGCCCCCGGTCTCCCCAACGCTCACCGGGATGCTGAACGGCTAACCTACTCCGGAGCAGGTTATGTTCCAGATTTTGTACGCTACAGCAATATCATCCTACAGAGACTGATTGAAAGCCTCAGGCTGTTGTAGGTTTTTATAGTAAATGTGTTTCATATTTTTTATTTGCTTCCAGTCCGTTTCACACAGCCTGTTGCAGCCGTTAAAATAAATTGCTTTCATTTTTCTTATGTGAGGCTGAATATTACAAGCAGTTTGGTTGGGATATTGAAATAGGGTAACATGGGGTAAGACACAACAGCAATTCTAACAAAAAACATTTTTCTCAACATTTCTTGTGGCTGCCCCTAGTCTCACTGAACCATCACAATTTTTAAAATTATTTGATCAAAGCCATTTTGACCTAAGTTGATCTAATTTTTATATATATATATTTTACAT
Source organism: Micropterus dolomieu (assembly GCF_021292245.1). Lineage (NCBI taxonomy): Eukaryota > Metazoa > Chordata > Actinopteri > Centrarchiformes > Centrarchidae > Micropterus > Micropterus dolomieu. The sequence continues at coordinate 32,801,641 of NC_060152.1, read as the reverse complement.
TAAGGGGAGCCTTAAAGATAAGTTATGCAATTGTTTAGACACTAAAAACTCCTGAGTTAAAAAGGGACCAAATAATTTCTGAGTTATTTCAACCCAGAAAATTGGGTTATTCTTTTTGACCCAACTTCTGGGTTAAATACCTGACCCAAATGTTGGGTTAAAAGAACAACCCCAATATCTGGGTTGAAATAACCCAGAAATTAGTTGGTCCCTTTTTAACCCAGGAGTTGGGTCAAAAATAACCTAACTTGGGTTACTATGCCAGTATGCCTTATTTCAGAAAATCAAACTTTGTTTTACAATATATCTGTCACAGTGTGGTGCAGGCTGAAGAAGAAAGAGTCCAAAGTTCCAATTCAAATGTTTTACTAATAAAGGTACAGCCAGGCAGGATGTGCACACACTAAACAAGACTACAAAGTAGAACGGCCAAAGACTGACTGAACTGGAGGAACTAAATACCAACGCTGTTCATCTGTGTTGGTATTTAGTTGATTAACAGAACACAGGTGGAACAGATGATGATGATGGTAATTAACTAAACACAGGGGATGCAGATGAACTAAATGACAGAAACCATGGAAACAGATGAGTGGCTGGAAAACAGAACAAAGGAAGACATGTGACTAGGGGTGACTGTGACAATATTACACACTTCAAGCACTTTTATTGCATTAAATTAAACTCTATATAAAAAATAAAAACAACTCTCAAACATTTGACAAGATTCAGTAACTGGATCGAACTTAAGGCTTAAAGTCTTCAAACACTGGTTGTGTCATGTGTGACTAGTTAGATGTACATGGCAACCACAGAATTACCACGGCTAACGCTAGTCTCAACGTAGCAACTAAGCCATGGTAATTTTTTCAACAAATGGTGCTAAATTAGCAACGGAGACAGGGACACAGACAAGTTTACGTTACATCAACACTGAAAATACTCGCTTACCTTGAATACACAACGAAGTTGAAACGAAGAAGCGCAGGCCAAAACGGATCGAGCGCGAAGCGACGGTTATTTCAAACGACTGTTGTGAGAAAATTCCAGAACAACTGCGGGGTGGTTGCTATACATTCATGCCAATAAAGTTAATTTGAATTTGTGAGGGAGAAAGCCAACCCTATAACCCAGAACATGGGTTACTCTTTGAAAAAATAACCCATAATTTTAACCCAACCCAACACAACTAACCCAGAAAATGAGTTGAAGAAATAACTCAGGGGGTTTTAGTGTGTAGAGAGAAAGATTTTTTTATAGTTTTTGGTTGAAGTAGTAAAATGCTAGATTAGTATGTGTCCCTTTATGGTTGATCTATGTAACTTAGATGTTATTTAGACACTGGACAGACACTTTAGCCAACTAGCAATTTCAGCATCAGAAAGTCTGAGGTAAAATTCAGAGGTTATAAACTCACATATGTTCACATTTAGAGCTAACTAGCTAGCATGCTCATGTTTTACCTCAGACCTTCTGTTAATGAAGTTCGAGCAGCCTCACTATTTAAAAGTCTGACAAATAAATTATAGGAAAGCTAATAACATAAAGGCAAGGCAGGTTTATTTCTACAACATAGGTCTAATAATCCTCTTGCTTTTAACCAACTACTTTTACTTTATTTTACGTTTATTTTATCTGTAATTTGCACATATTAAAGTGATTTTACACCATAGGGGGGCATCTTACCCCATGTGGAAAATGCTGTTTCCCTAAAAAATACATCTGATCAAATACAAATTAATTTGTCAACTGTAGCTATTTATTTTACTTTATATTATGTTACCCAAAGCATGCCCATTTCCAAGATACAAAAAAACCCTATAAATTCTTATTTTATGTGTCAGCAAATAGTTTGTAGGCACAATCACGTAAGAGGAAGTGTGTGAGTAACTGCGAGCGGGCCACCCATTGCCGACCACTCCTGTAGATGAAACCAATGTAAGAAGCACATTTTGAACAAAAAGCACAGAGAGTCACATCGGCCCCTGTGAACGGGCAATGCAGGCCCCCCTTTAAATACCATGGCCTCATAATGGGGTCTAAGCTCCAGAGAATATTCACATGTTCATTGTGCACATGTAACAACTGGAATAAGATTAAAATCTTCAGGATTTCTGTATATTGTAGTTACTGTAACATTTGTATTTTCACCTCTGTTTTAATTGCTATGTTTTTATTTACATGCCTGTTTGTTTGACATGCAGGGGTCGGCAAATGATTCTGGCATCGGGCCAATTTTTTTTTCAAGCCCTTACATGGCGGGTCAGAACAAAGTCAAACATATTTCAAATCTTTGTGTACTTGTGTGCGTGTTTAGCTCAGTCGGTACTGTGCGGGGCTCCCATTTGAAAGGTTGAAAAGATCGATTCCAACCAACTGTGGGTATTTTATTTCTCCCTTGTTAAACAAATTGATTTTAAAGGACACTTTTTCACATGCTCACAATAAAGCATGTGCTGCAGTTTTTGTGCGTTCCAGGGTTTCATCCGCATTCATAAACCTATGGACGCTTATTTTCATTTCCCTGAGGAAATTCAGGGGAATCCAATTGCACGTTTACTGAATGCTTTTTCAGAGGTGTGTTAAGCAAGCCAGAGACTCTTCTGAATGTTGTTCAGAACTCTTCAAAGTAAAAGCTCTCAAACTTGTCATAAACCATTGGTGCAAAAAAAGTTGCACTCGCGCTTTTATTTTGGAGGTACAATCACTTAAGAGGAAGTGATTGTGTGAGTAGTAGCTGTATCTTTTTAAGCACCAGCTGCTATCAAATTTATTTTTTATTTTTCTGCTATTAAAGCAATCTGGCTGCGGGACAGATATTATTGCTGGCAGGCCGCCTATTGCCAACCACTGGTATTAATATGTAATTATGGTAAGAAAGAGCTCATTCGGTCAGTCCAAGACAGTGTTGCTGGAGCTGCTGTGTTTTTTTTGGAGAAAAGCACTATATTGGGCAATTTTGGCAGCTAACGCAGATGGAGGGCACTGTCCTGCTGGCTTATTTAGAGCTCAGGTTGTCAGAGGATCCAAAAGGAATGAGTCAATATTTACTCTGCCTGCTGGATGGTACATCTGAGAAAACCAGAAGCCATTAGAGGAGGAAAGATACTGTTTACTGAGCAATCACTGAGTGTGAATGCAGAGCTTAGATACGTAATCATGTATCTAAGCTCTGCCAAGTTTTATCATGTGAGACATATCTCACTTGGTAAAACTCTGATCCACTCAGTGTTACTCATAGATCTGTTTTAAATATCAGATCAATGTCACGCAGGCTGCCAATGAAAGTTGCATTTGGTACATTGCCTTCTTTAGGATAAAACCCAATACTGTATATAATCTGTATATGATATGTATGTACAGTCAGTGGTCTAGACCCCATGGCTTTCTGCGTAGGCTCCTATATACTCAGAGGACAGTGACAACAGCGGTACCTACCACACTAATGACCTTCCCATCAGCCTTGTAAAATGCTAAACTGGAAACCACGGCACACATCAGAGCTTTCTCCTTTGTACACGTTTTTAAAAATTATTTATTTAATATAACACCATGTGTGTGGTGAGGTAGGTTGAGAAGGGTAAACAGGTTGGTGGACCCAAACGCAGGACATAGAGCGGAGCAGGTATAGTTCGAAAAGGGTTTATTGAAGCAACAAAAGGCGAGCACGCTTACGGGCTGAGCGGCTGATAAAACAGAGTCCAAAATAAGGTTATCCAAACAGAAATCGTAAATTCTGGCAGACCAAGTTTCAGGCAGCTATCCAAAGACACTGCAATGACCTGACAAAGACTAGACGGAAACACCAGGTATATATACATACAGGGTCTAACGAGCAGGGCGGGAACAACACAGGTGACAGACATGAGACTAACGAGACATAGGCAGGCAGAGAGGCAACAGGGAAAACAGAGACTAGCAGGCAGGCAGGCAGGCAGATAGATACTGAGGGGGGGGACAAAACTGCTACGCAGACGACACGCAAGTCTACCTATCCTTCCTGCCAGGTGATCCCACTGTCTCGGCGCGGATCACGGACTCCCTAACGGACATATCTGCATGGATGAAGGCTTGCCACCTTCAACTAAACCTCTCTAAGACTGAACTCTTGGTCATACCAGCCAAGCAATCTATCCACCATAACATCAAACTACAAATTGACTCCGCAACCATCACTCCAACCAAGGTGGTGAGAAACTTGGGTGTCATGATTGATGACCAGCTGTCCTTTTCAGACCATGTTGCTACTGTCTCTCGGTCATGCCGCTTTGCTATATACAACATAAGGAAAATCAGGCCCTATCTCACTCAGTACGCCACCCAGCTTCTGGTACAGGCCATGGTTATCTCTCGCATCGACTATTGCAATGCCCTTCTAGCAGGTCTTCCAGCTTGTGCGGTGAAACCCTTACAAATGGTTCAGAACGCAGCAGCGCGTCTGGTTTTTGATCAGTCCAAAAGGACTCACGTCACTCCATTACTCAGTGATCTCCACTGGCTCCCCGTGGCCTCCAGAATCAAATTCAAGTCCCTAATGCTTGCATACAGAGTGACTACTGGGTCTGCACCCATCTACCTAAACTCCATAATACAAACTTACGTTCCTTCTCGCCCGCTACGCTCCTCCAACGAACGCCGCCTGGCTCTGCCATCCCTTCACACAAAGCAATCCCAGTCCCGGCTATTCTCATCTGTGACACCACGATGGTGGAACGAGCTACCGCACGCCATCAGAGCAGGGGCGTCCCTCTCTGACTTCAAGAAGCTCTTGAAAACTCATCTCTTCCGAGAACACTTCCTCTTATAACACCTCTAACTCCTAACCTCTAACATGCACTTCCTGTGCTCTTCTTCGTCTATCCCCTACAATGATCTTGTATTGATTGCACTTTCTGTTAACTCTTACGTCCTTCCCTAGGTATCTACCCCATTGATGTGATATGTACTGTGAGCTCTTACTAGTATTTATTGCTGCTCTTACTAGTATGTTTTGTCAGTTGTAGATCTGTAGTTGATGCTCTGTTGATGCTTGTATGTTGTTCCTCAAATGTAAGTCGCTTTGGATAAAAGCGTCTGCCAAATGAGTAAATGTAATGTAAAACACAAGTTAAACCAACACTAAACATCAGAGTAATTTAAATAAACTAATACAAGCAGACAGATCACAAATAAACTAACACCAACAAGGAACACAGACAGAAGCTAAGGTAAGACATGGACAAAACACAGAAGTACACAGACCGGGAGTGAACACTAAAGACATGAACGAAGGTACAGGACAAAGAACTAAGATACGAGACAAGACAGATACTAAGTAAGATGTGGATGAATGAAATAATAAACAAGGCTACCCGGAAACTAAAGCAGAAAGCTCAAAGTCAAAATGACTAAACGGATCATAACCCCACAACCAGACAGTAACAGACCAACCTGCACAGGAACACAGAGTAACTGGACACAAGAAATAACTGAAACTCAGAACACAGACTAACTATATAACAGATACTGGACACCGGGCAATAGACAAGACAGAACCCAAAACTCAACATACTATAAGACAGATACTAACAAGACTACAAATAACATGACTGAGAACCAAAACAGAGCAGACACGCCCACAGTGTGACACACCGCTCATGTTGTACAGATGCTGACTACGTAGAATGGTTTATGTTGCATAGCCAACGTGGAAAACTTTGGCACTGGAGTTCAAGTTGTAAACATAAAACGAAGCCTACTGAATCCATATCCTCAAGTCAATCTCAGTGCGCCATCTTGAAGGACACCTCAATTCCTAAAATGCACCTCGAGGATTAAGGAGGCACAAATTTGGGAAATGAGAAATGCCCTAGGAGTGAGACTGACTGTGCCGTTTAGTCTACAACATATACAGGCAGGCTTGATGTGGTAGATGATGAGCAGCTGGTACCTGACTCCCATGCACCTGTCTCCACTCCTGCAATTAAGCACAGAGACACAGAGAGAGGGAGGCATACTCTTGGGCCTGCAGAGGCAGCAGACCTGACAGGTATTCCAAACGTCCCTCTCCCCAGCAATGTTTTCCAGCTCCTCCTTAGGGATCCCCCAGGTAGTTCCTCCACAAGAAAGCTTGTATCCGCAATGTCATCCTTTCAGTTTGAAGTTTGAAAAATTACTGAAAGAATCAAACTTAAATCTTGGTCTGCAGGGAAAGCTAACGACTGGGCTTCAAACTCTGATTGTGGGTGACTCTGCTGTTAACGATGTAAGAAGCATGTGCAGTAAGAACACCAAAATACTCTGCTTTCCGAAGGATACGGTGTCTGACTTGGCAGAAAGAATCCTGCATATCGTGGCTGAACATCCTACTGTGAAAAACATCACACTGCACATTGGGACCAATGATGTTGTGAAGCAACAGTCTGAAGTGTTGAAAGAGGATTTTAATAATCTGTTGAACACATTCAGCTCTGAATGCTGAGGTGTTTATCA